>NC_079877.1:21298092-21601122 GCF_029227915.1 Hydractinia symbiolongicarpus
TATATTTTCACACTAGCATTTTAGCCATTGGATAGAATCAAGGTTATCCCCCCTTAATTATTCTTTCTTCTCAACCAAGTCAGTTTTGATATAAAGGATAAAGTGCTTACATTAATAATATAACCTTGTATGTGTTCATAATGCTAGTTACATAACGGAATTGTTTTATACTTTTATCACTTATAACGTATATAACGATTTCCTACTCTCTATAACACAATCTAAAATAATATTTTGTTAAATTGTGTTAAATGTTACAATGAATTTACAATCACAACTTATTATAACTAATTTCCCTTCGTGTTGGACGGACGGATGTTGGGTTAGGCGTACAAATAACCATTCAACATCCACAAAACACATCTAACATTATTCATGCTAAATGACATGTTGGAATTGTTTGCATCAATAAAAAATTCAACAAATTTACTTACACTCATCAGCTGCATCAACAGAACACCACAAAAACAGCAAATATATAAATAAAAACTTGATCATCTTTGTAACATTTACACAGAATACCACTGCTTTCTTTATTATATATTGTGTAGTTTCATTTGAATCCTTAAAGTTGAGAAAAAGTAAAACAAATTGAATTGCCACAAAAATTGATTTTTAAATTTAAGAATTGTAAGTATGAGCAAGACACATTTAAAAACTCATTTTCTAAGAAGAACAAACTTGAGTTCTGATTCAAAGAAGTTTGTATGATTCACATAATCTGCTCATTTCACAACCCTTCAATAGATCTCATCAATTATTTGTTCTTCTCTTTAACAAGCACATAAATTATGTGTCTATAGTACACCATGTGTATATGGTTAACATTTTGAATTAATGATTTAAAAAAAAAAGTATTCTTATATCATACATTACCCATTGTTGATGAAAAAATATTAAGAACATTACTATAATTTATTTGGATTAATGTAGAATTGATTAGAAATGAAATTTAACTCAATTAACAAAGTAGGAGCTTTAATATTAAATTTATTCTAAAATAAAATATTTTATCTTAATTGCTAAAAATAAAAATAGTCAAGTGTACCCTTGACAAGACAACAATTTATTCAAGAAATCATAATCATAATAGACAGCAACGAAACAAGACAGCCAAGAACCATCTTAACAAGACAAGTAGTTTTAGATATTTTAGGATAACAAAATAAGCATTTAAAATAAAGATCGCTTATTATTTATTCCTTTACAACAAACATATAAAAGGTTTAAAACAATTGTAATATGCACACATTTTTCTAAAATATCACTTTTATTCTAGATCATACTTGCTTATAAGAAAAAATAATTATCCAGGCACACTTCCTAGAAAAAGGTAAATTTTCCTGAATATTGTACGTAAAAACTAACTAAAAAGTAAAACATTTTATAAAACTTTGTAAGAATCATTACAACATAGTTTAATATTTGTACTGTTAACACAACACTGAATCATCATTGCCATCATCATGTTTCTATTATTCAACTTAATTCAGTGGAAGTTTTGTCAATTTTTTCATGCTGCATAAAGAAAATGGAAATTTGTTAACATATATAAGTTATATAATATCTATATACTTTTACATTTTCTTTACTTTCTAATATATATTTAATATATATTTTTCAGTAGTGGGGGCTTAATTTTCAGGGGACCAGGGTAGATTATAAAATTGACAATGATAGAATCCCTTTTGGGTAAAATAATTTTATATCATACATATTTAACATCTCTGAAGTCTGCACATATACCTTACTTTCAGAGAAATAACATAAAACAGTTAGAAAATAAGATTTATTTTATATCATATATATTATATATTTTCTCTTATCCATCCTGATAATTGTGATAGAATTAATTTTTGCTATTTATATTTTTATTGCTTTTCTATTTTTCGTTACATAAAAATAAGTTGCGAAATTAAAAAAATGCTTTTGGTTTCATAATGCGGGATAGTCCCCAGTTGAATAACAACAATAGATCTGCTCCATTGTATTTATACAATTAGTATTTAATATGTAACTATGGTTGCTGTTAAACTTGTATATATTTAGGAGAACATTGTATGTTTTTGATTGCTTGAAAATGGGTGTGTGAACATCCGAAACGTCGCGAATAATGTAGTTTCTTTGTTGTCAGCTTTTGGTTTGGTTTGGTTTTTTATTGTAAAAACTGTTGGTGAGACAAATTATTTTTTTTCCTTTGCAACAATGAAATTATTAATTAAGTAGGAGAAAGCAAAAATATAATGAAAATTTGGTTGTCGTAACACCCTCCACTATTGCAGACACAGTAATTAAAGAATTAAAAATTGCATGCCTTGACAACATAGAAACAATTTTGAGATTGCAAAGACTTTATTACACCAGAAAAGCATACGGGTGGCAGCATTTGTGGCAGTTGACATTAATATTCCATGCATGCATTAGACAGCTCTCAGCATGGAAGTGCAGGGCAGTTAAGAAGCAAAAGGCCTGGAGACAAAGTTTCTATACTCCAAATTTAAATCTGATAACCTCACATTTTTTGTTTATAAACGTTGTTATGACAAAATCCGTACTGTTATAGTTGTTTGTGCTACATATTGGAAAATTATCATCAAAAAAGAAACAGAAAATTAGAAAATCAAATGATGTGGGAAGAAAAAAGTGTAAAACTTTTGGGCATAACCAACAATTCCCAACTAAAATTTGATATACCATGTCCTACTAATTTGCTTAAAAGCAGGAAGAAAACTAAGTGCATTGATAAGAATAGTTCAATACCTATCTTTTAAGAAAAAAAGAATGCTCTTAAAGAGCTTTCTTGAATCTCAATTTAATTACTGTCCATTAATATGGATGTTTCATAGTAGAACAGTCAATAACAAAATTAATCAACTACATGAAAGAGCACTCAGGCTTGTTTATAACGATTATGATTCTACATTTAATAAGCTTCTTGAAAAAGACGGCTCAGTTTCTATTCATCAAAGTAATATACATTCTTGGCAATAGAAATGTATAAAATCAACAAGGGTTTGAATCAAAGTCTGTTAGCCGATATGATTTCAATTAGAACAGACAATACTTTTCGATTCGATTTTACTATACCTGCAGTAAGAACTGAAAATTATGGTAAAAATTCTGTTAGATACTTAGGACCTTTAATATGGAGCATGATTCCGTCAACGATAAAAAAAGCTGAAAACTTGCTAGACTTCAAACGGCAGATTAAGAAATGGAAGCTTACACAGTGTCCTTGCAGGTTATGCAAAGTTTATGTACAGAACTTAGGATTTGTAACTATTTTTGGAGATCATTAAGCTTGTTTATGCATTCGGTGTAAATAGACCTGTAAATAGTGTGACTGTATTATTATATTTTATAATTTTATTTTAATATAATTGTATTTTTCATACTTTTCTTAACCGAATTGAAATAAAGTAATAATAATAATAACATGAATCTCTAGGACAGTGTAATTTAGTTTGTGGTGCCGTAGATTAGTGGTTATAGCTCTCGTACTCTGTGCGGGAGACCGGGGTTCGATTCCTCTTGACGGCGATTCAACATGGGTGAGTGAATGTTACCATAGCCCCGGGTTAACCCAAGCCATGTGAGGGAAATTGGGAAGATGGCACACTGTGTGGGCCGTTGGATGTTGCCGGGAGTTGTCTAGTAGAGCGCGGGCTCTAATTGGGTCTGCGTAGCTCAAAATGAGCATTAAATACTCTAGGACTCTCCATCTACGCCATGGCCCCTCCTGGAAATAATAGACAGGGTATATCCCTCGATATTTGTGAGGCTAGCCATGTAAAATATGCACATCTATCTATCTTAGAAAAAACACGAACCTAATTCGCATTGGCATTAAATCAGAAAACCTAGTTTTAGTTTCAAGATTATAACTGTACTTTAAATAATTCAGGCTTTTTCAGGAATATTTGAGTAGTTGTGCAATGATTCGCACGTGTAAGTCAAGTAATGCGTGCGATGTAAAACGCACGTGCAAAGGATGTTACCTGGCGATACAGGCCCCAAGGTTAACTTTTGATGGGCATTTATTTTGCGGTAGAAAAGTGGAGGAATTAAATTGTGAACCCGAAACATGATGATCAATTGCTACTGGAATAGGGACTCTCTCAATCTTAACTTCCTTTTCTACATATCCGAAATAGCATGCATGACTATACTGTCATTTTTATATTTATTGTTTATTTTTCAGGTCATCACAAGCAAAGAGGCAAAAAATATGCTTTGTTTTCAAATTAAAAAAAATCTTTACCATGTCGCTTAAATAAAACTTCAAAATTCATTCAGAAAGTTCAGCTACATTTTAACAAAATTTATACAGAAAAAAGAATTATACGGCATGTGGGTTTTAAAGGCATAAGGAAAATATCCATTAAATTCTGACCTGCTATAGTTTCCAATTGTTTTGTCCAAAGAAGAAATTATCTACAATTAAATCCATGATAAAATGTCTATTCCACCTGTAAGTGCAGTTTTGCTTCATCCGTGCTCCGTCAGCGTTCACCTCTGCATTAGTGTCACATGGTACAACTTTTGAGGAAAAATACAGATGTTTTATGGTTTAAACTCTCACAGAAGGGGTTTTGATCAAACGAAAAATACAGGTATCTAAATTAGACTAAAGCTAAACTGAAAAAAATTCTCCTAAAACTACAACAAGTTTGAAGTTTGTTCTCCTACAACAAGTTTGAAGTTAGAGAACAAAGATGCTAGCTAGCTACCTACGAAAAATTTAGCCATTATTTACGAAGAGGTAACTGCATATGACTGGCATGGTTTCCCTCCAATCGTAAAGGCAAGCCTGAAAAATACAGACCTGTAATTGGGTTAAAAGTAAGATTAAAAGTATCACCTCAAGTTTGCTTTCATAAAAGAACAATTTTTAAAAAGGAGTGGGGAAAACCATTCAAGTTTTTCGTAGCCTAATTAGGTTATATGGCCTATTAAGACACCATACTTCAGCAGAACCCTTCCTTTAAGAAACAAAAAGGAAGATGAAAAGGTGACATGAAAACAAAGTCTGTAGCAAGCTAGCTAGAATTTTTCTTTATAAAAAAATCACATAGACAACATCGGTTCATTCATTCAGCCCATTCGTAATTTATACTGATGAAGAGCTGGACAAGTTTTCTAAATGGAGGCAATGTCAAAATGGCTGCCACACATCCCGGGGCCGTCATTCGTAGAGTAAGTTACGGCAGTGTGCAACCTTGTCTTCAGGTCTCTGCTAGGCCTATAATACTAGCCATCCACTAATGCGCCCGAATTGCTATTAACGATTTAAAAAATACGAATTTAGAACTGGATCGAAATTTAAAATGGAAAATGGCGGATGTTTCATGTAACATGTAACGGGTATGATAACAGAAATGCAGAACGGAATCGAATAGAGACTTGTGGATAAGCTTATTGTCAGATCTCTCTGGTGGAGAGCCTCCCTCACTTTGGATATATTTATGAAACTTTATGTTTGAGAAAGAAAACTTAATATTCAGTCTATTGCCCAGGGGAAAAATTATAAATAAGAAGCCCTGCGGCTTGAAGATTTCCGTCATTAGCCTGGAATATTCTGAAATTTGAAGTATAGACTATTAGATTAGAAGTATAGAACAATGGGTAAACAAATCATAAGTATCCTAATTCTCAATTATTATTGTCACTAACCTAAAATACAACGTAATAAATAAAAATTAAGAAATAATTTTTTTATGTATATACAGTATATATTCTAAAAACTTTAACTGGATATTCTTATAACTGATCTGAAAAATTCTTGAAATTCTAGGATTGTTAATGTATGAACTTGACGATTCGAATATAACAATTTCTGAACAAGTTCAATACACCTTTACGATAATTTGGGAAAACTAACACTCCATCGAAGCTTATTTTTTGATCGAAAGAGGTAAACCAACCTCGTCCCCAGGGCATCTTGTATCTTTTCTGACCCCGGGACGGCGATACGAACATGGCCCTGGAGGAGGCTGGTCCGATATGAAACCTGATTGGCGCGGATATGTCAAATAATTATTGCGTCATACAAAACATTTGGGCGAGGCGGCAAGTCTTTGACCAGCAGGAGGAAGCTGTTCGTATTAAAATGGCGGAGGAGGTGTATCAGCAGTATCAAGTTTTTTTCAAAGTGAAAAATTTAATAAAAAGCATTACTAAGCAATGAGAGTATAAAATAAGACATCATACTTTCTGAGTTTCAGAACTTAGCCCTTTTCAGAGACGCCGATAAGCCGTTTTGACAGCATATCAATTTTGACCAAGATACAGATTCAGAAAATTTTAAAAGCTATTCTAACCTCAGAAATAGGTCAGATAAGATTCAACCTAAAATTATGACAGTAAACAAAAAATTTAGTTGCAAGGAATATCTCTTTGCTGATATCTTTTTGTGATAGGATGCTCTTATGAGAATACTGAATTAATCTTCACGGTTATCTAGTTTGGCATTTTAAATATTTTTTCAAGCAAAATGATAACAATAAATATATGTATATATCAATAAAAAATCGATTTTTGAACAGCAGCAGAATTTTGATGAGCTCTAAAAAGTGCGAATTTATGAAACTAATTTTGGTCCAAAATCCCCAAAATAATTTCCTCAAAAAATTATTCCCGAAACATTTTTTTCTCAAGGTACCAATACTTTGCTGTTGGTAAAGTCGTATACCAATTCTTTCTGAACTATTAAGGCAGTGATACATTAAATCGAGAAAACAGAGCAGACGTAGACTTGTGGATTTCAATTTTCAAACCAGCATAATGCTTTTGATAAAATTTTTGGATTATTTATGTTTTAAACAGAAAAAACCTTGTTTTTGTATATCTGTGTGTGCAAATTAAATGTAAGCTTGTTGAGTAAAAAATAAAAAAGCTGCAAGGCGTTTTAAAAACGTGTCATTAAGAAAAGAAAAAGCAGAATTTATCAGTAATGAGTGGCTTTTTGGAAATGTTAAGGCCACAAATGTAAAAGAAAAAAATACTTCTGAAGTAAGTACTTTTCTGAAGCCTTTTTCACCCAATATAACTGCAAGCAGTGAGTCCACCATATACGAATTCAGTTTCAGTTAAGTATTGTTTAAATACAGCAAAATCTTTGTCATCATATAAAAGCAGTAATGCAGACACAGATATGAACTCACGGTAAATGAGAATTCTAAAGTTCAGCCAAAATAAATAAAAATTGTAAATGTTAATATGAGGTTAAATTTCTGCCTAGCTACTTTAAGTCAGGCACCTAGAATGATACGAACATTTGAAAATTATGTAGCCATATTTGCACCTTAGAGAACCAACGAAGTGCTATCTTCAGATGGGCAAATCATTTACTAATTTCCAAGTTTCCCCTAGTTACAAGTTTTGCAACCCAGTGCTTGCTAGTCAACCAATTCAGTGAAATACACATAACTAAATTGCTTGAATTTCTTCAAGTAAACAGCAGCCTAAATAACATTATGGTATATTTATACATTTACACAAAACAATCAAGGGCAATATGCGAGAAGTTTGTGTGTTGCGATGAGAGGAATCAAAACAAACTCGCCGCACGTATCTGTGACGTAAAACGCCGATCTCACTTAGCTCTGCAAGGTTATATATAAAACTTTGGTACATTGAGACAAATCTCATTAAATATTACACACAGAAATACTGTGTATTGGAGGGTCACGTGACGAGGCCTCCTCCAGGGCCATGTTCTTATCGCCGTCCCGGGGTCAGAAAAGATACAAGATGCCCTGGGGACGAGGTTGGAGGTAAACATCACACTTTTATGAGAGTTTATTAAGGAGAAACCACGTTTTTCGTGATAACTTTTCATGCTGCGTTTTGTTTTTAATGAAAAGTACCAAAAAGTTGTATCTTATTATTTTTAACGTTTCCTGACAATTTGAAAGAAATTGATACGACGGAAGTTAAAAAACTGAAGAAAACACGCTTTCGTCTCTAACAAACTCTCATAAAAACACGTTTTTTACCTCCTTTTTTTTCTGGAATTGCAAAACGATGGAGAGCCGTAGGAACGCATGTACAATTGAATTATCGTAAAGGTGTATTTCAATGAATTATTACTCAATAATTTACCAATAAAATCCTTTAAAATTTACTCTCTCGTTGAAGATTTTTCGAAAATGCTGATGGTGCATGGTTTGATAACAGCCGATCTGAAAAAGAAGGTACATTTAAAAATAAGAAACAAGAATATAATTTTACCATGAAACTGAATTAATACCAGGTTGTGTAATTATTGTCTCCCTTTTTGAGTTGAAGTGAGAATTTGTTAAAAAGATACAAAT
This sequence comes from Hydractinia symbiolongicarpus, assembly GCF_029227915.1. Classification (NCBI taxonomy): domain Eukaryota; kingdom Metazoa; phylum Cnidaria; class Hydrozoa; order Anthoathecata; family Hydractiniidae; genus Hydractinia; species Hydractinia symbiolongicarpus. The sequence continues at coordinate 21,306,408 of NC_079877.1, forward strand.
CAATGCCATGTGATGCACAAGGTATATTATATCAATATATGTATATAAATTTAGTTAAGCTGGCTTTCGATATCATTGTTAAACAAGTAACATTTTAAGCAGGCGATACATGATTTTCAAACCTGTGGACAATACAGGATTTATTTAGCCGAAATCGATTTATTGAATTGAACAAATTTGATCGTTTATTATCCTTTTTTGATTTTGAGGAAATTTATTGGTCATTGTTTTGTTTGACAAATTCAGAAAGTTGAACATATCTAACTTTTGAAATTTCAAATTAAATTTAACAAGTTGAAACAAAAAAGACATTATTCTGATTTCAAGAAAAAAACATGAAAAGTGAAGAACACAAAGAAGATAAGCTGCAAACGACCGCATATAAAAGGGTGAGTTTGGCGGCTTTTTGAATGAAATTATTGGTTTCCTCTGAAACTGCGCGCACTTTCTCGACTCTCCCTAACTCACCCGGAGCATTCACGAAATGCAATTCCTTGTAACATACAATGCGGACGACAGTTGGAAGAAGGCGCTTTTTTCGGGCATCTTCTGGGTTATGCGAGTTTTTTCGAGCCAATACTTGAATTTTTTCGAAACGCCCGACTTGCCCTAAATTTTTACTGCGTATGCGGCTTATCAGCACCCTTGTTGATAAAATTATGCAAAGCAGGACAAAGGTTTTTTAAAGGTAATTAAAGCACTATTTTGTGTAGCTAGCTAGCTGGCTAGCTTGATATATAGCTAGTAAAAGTAACTTTAGAGGAATTTAAAAATAGTATTTAGCTTCCTAGCTACATCAGTAAAGCTACTACGACAAGCCAGATCAGGAAGGCAGGACCAACAAAATGTAAGCAGTTTTAGTCATGGCCGTATATGCACGAAATTTTTAGAGATAATTGACATCATAATGTACCTTAACATCAGATAACAACCTTAACATGGAACATCCTTCTTCACAAGAAGGCAAGTATTGACATACAGCATTAATAAAAAGTCCAAATAATGTATTAACGGCACAAGTATGGTGGCCCATCGGTATCAACGTAAAGAATGTGATGGATATGTCAAACTAAAAAGAAAAAAAAGATAAAAAGATAAAAAATTAAATCAATAAAAAGTAATTAATAAAAAAAATGTTTTATTAATGATAAACAATTTATTAAGAAAGAAAATCTTATATAAGAAAAGATTCTTTTAAAAAAAAAATTACACCGGTGTGGCCCAGCGCTATCAGTGTCACAAGCCCTGCAATTGGTCATGGTTTTTTATTCACCGCGCAACTAAGCACGCTCTTTCGTTGTGTTTATATGTTTTCAATGAGGTGAAAAACATGGCGGAAGCAAATGCGAGGAATGAAAAATTTAAGAACTTCCAGAAAAAAATTAGTGAAAAAAGGAATAGAAGTGAAGACAAGGATAAGAAGGGGAAGAAGGTACATTCCATCATGGTTCAAAAAATGAATCCAGTCGCAACTGATAAGTTGAAGAAATACGAACCAGAAAGAGCTAGAGACTTCGTAGACTTTTCAGAATGTTCAAGTTTATCTCTGGACAATGTGAAAAGAGCATGCGAGAAGTATTATGGCAAACCTGAAGGATTGTGCGATGTCTTGTATAGTGAGAGAGGACCATCGTGTATCGAGGATGATCAGATAATAGGCAAAAAATTTAGCAATTTTTAGCAACAGCAAAAATATCTACAGATTATAACAACAACCAAAAATGTTCTGACCTACACCAAAGGAACTTGTCTTCTATTTATAATAAATCGAGGAATGCGTATTCATACTCAACAAGTTCCATCAAACGAAGAAAGAGAATTGTATCTTCAAGCATTAATAGCAGTATGTTTGCCGTGTTAAATCCAAGAAGCATGGGGGAATAAGGCTGCTTGCGGAGGCGAAACTAAACTCGATTGTGGAACTGTTCAGTAAGGCAATGGAAAATAGTGTTAAGGTATATGTTGTTGAAGGAACATATGCGGCAAAGATTTAACAGAATCGTAAATGCCATCAACGAACAGGAGAGAGCCCAGCCAGTTGCAAAAGGTAGGGAGGAGGGTAAGGATGAAATTTTAAAAAAACTTCAATCTGTGCAATATGCAAGCACTATGTGGAGTCCCCACCTGCATATAGACCTTAATTTGTATTATATATTTTATAGGCCTTAATTTGGGTCTATAAAATATATAGTTTTTCTAGTCCTTGCTTAGCAACCATTCCTTCCTAAAATCTTTGTACCGACATTCTGTGATCTGCACCTGGGGGTAGTAGTTGTTACCTTGCATATACACACACATAAAGTGGCCAGGATTGCACTGACCTGGCAAGGTTCGTCATACGGTACGGGTATACCATAGAATTTGGTGGTAATTGTGTCCTTGTAATATTGAAGTTTGGCATTCACGTAACGGTCTTTTTTTACGGGCTCTGTCGTTAATTTTTCAAAGATTAACTCTTCGATCTTGCACCAGATTTGACGATATTTTGCGATCCAATTGAGATATTCCTCGAAATCCAGACTCATTGCAGGTGATGCATTTGAATTATACTTGCTGACCCCATGTGCCAACCAGATTTTAGGCGTCTTTACCCTAAGAGCCACCACGAGGTCCTGTGTATGGCAGCCTATCACGATACGTTTGTCCTTACCTCCGTTAGCAGGCCTGGCTTCCGAAACTGTCAGGTAGTCCAAATTGATATTGTTGATATCCGTAAACGTAGTGGCAAAATTGTAGAATAATTTTGGATTGATAAGCTCATTTTCAAATTGCAGCATCTTCTTTTTTTATAGTTTGAATGACTGCAGAGAGTTACATTTCACAGTGCATGCGCAGCCTCCTCCGTTATATGTTATATGTTCATGGTAGCAATACCAGCATAACATTTTACCACTTACCACGAACCTCCGACCACAGGTACATTTATCATATGCATCGAGTACTACCAAACAGTCGTCATAATGCTCATTCATTTACTCTATCCCAGTTACAAGGACGATCCAGGAGATTAATTTGATCCCAAAGGTCCTGGATCCTCAGCTTATTATATTTCTCCTTCTCTGATTCTTGTACGCATGCCAGGGTTACAAGTGGTAGGGAGAGACCGATGGCGGTAAGAAAGGTCATAAATAGCATACCTTTTAAACTATATTGACAGTTGATACACATCTTTATTAGTAGTAGTTATCTTGCAACCTTTGCTGTAAGATAACGTTTTCAGGTCAACCCTTTTCAAGATCTGTCTTTTCATCCTCCGAAAAGCACCAATCGATGACTCTATCTGGATGCCAGGCTATTGGAAGAAGTTCATCCTAAATCTAGGCCTTTCCCATCTTCCTGTAATAGCAGGCCTCAAGTAGTTCCAGCTCCCCATTCTCAACAACCATATCCCATATGTCCGGGGTGATAAACCAGTCCGGCACATACCTGAGCAGTCAAGGCTTCTTTGCAACCATCTTATTGCACATGTCCTTCGTCCTTATATGATCCGGCACATACTCAAACATCTCAAAATTCTCCTCAACGGCCTCATTGCACATGCCATGCGTCTTGAAATCGTCCGGCACATACCCGAATATCTCGAAATACTTCTCAACAGCCTTATTGCACAGTTCCCGCGTTTTGAACCAGTCGTGTACATACCTCAGCATGTGGGGATCCTCCCCAACAGCCTTGCTGCACATGTCCTGTGTCTTGAAAATGTTGGGGACATATTCGAGCATCACCTCATGCCACTCAACGGCCTCATTACACATGTCCTGCGTTTTTATATGATCTGGTACATAGTAGATCATCCGGGGATACCCTGAAGCAGCTTTGCTACACATACCTTGCGTTTTTATATGATCCGGCACATAGTAGACTATAAATGGATTCTTTTCAACAGCCTTGTTGCACATTTCCTGCGTCTTGAACCTGTTGGGGACATATTCAAGCTTATGGGGCATTTTAATGGTTTGCGATATCATCCTCGGGGCCTTGATATTCAATATCCTCCGCTAGTCCATCGCGTAGTCCTTCCTTTCCTTCTGTTCAATCTTGTCACTTCCGAAATTTGTTCCCTTGCCTTGTTGTAGTAGAAGGCAACGGTATTCCACACTCTGTAGTCGATCGGCAAGAGCGTCGCGAGTTGCTGTCACTGGTGCCGACACGGTGTCATATAGTTTACTGATAGCATTTTTAAACCAACTCATCTTTTATCATATACACATTTTTTTGAAAAATGGGTGCTCCGGCATATGCATACCGTGAAACAATTACGCGATGAGGCAAAGGCCCACGGACTCAGGGGATATTACAAGCTACGCAAAGCCGACCTTGTTGCTTTATTGAATCAACCTCCAGCACCCGCGCTCTCCCAGAGGATGTACCCAATAGACCACCCGGGAGGGCCGGGCGACGAAACCCAGTCAGGCAAGTGACTATTCCACCAACACCAGAGACCATGGACATCTTCGAGCTCCAAGAGATGGTGAGGACTCGTCCAGTGGTAAAGAGTAAACTGTGTGAATGGTACAACTGGCTAGTGGACGCTGTTTCCGAGCCTATAAAGAAGGGTGTCAATAGCGCATATAACACGTTCAAAAACAATGTGATGAACCTCTACAACAGGATCACGGGCGCAACGCTTCATGACGAGGTTGAGCAAGAGGCACGGGAAGAATATGCCGAACACGAGCAGCAACCGGAGCAAGACTTCACACCCCAAGAACATAAGCATGCTCACCATAGAATCTTCCGAAGCTTCCGCATCCCTGGCATAGACGGTACGGACGTCGATGGATACCTGGGGATGGTGCGATCACATGTGAAAACCCTGATCGAGAACAAGGTTAAAGACATGGGGTCTGCAAAGACGCAATTCTCCCTCTGGATCCAGTGGAAAAAGCCGGTGGATGGTACCAGCGAGTTCATCGAGGTGGATAAGGTATTCCACAGCAACAGGACGCTAATCTTCCAGGGTAGCGACGTGGACGAGGTGCTGAATACGATGTTTGCCCAGATCAAAACGCATGTGGAGAACCCAGCGCTCCCCAAGAGCGGCTTCACTATTAGCAAAATCATGCACCTCGAAGTAGACTTCCAAAAGCTCAAATTAACGAGAGGCTCCTCATACATTGAAGCACCAAAGTGGATATCCACTAAGAAAGCCATCATTAATCCACAGAACAACGATGAAGAGTGTTTCAAGTGGAGTATCATAGCAGCGCTACATCATGAGGAAATAAAATATAATCGAAAACGCATAAGCAAGCTTCGACCATTTTTGGATGAGTATAATTTACATGGCATAGAGTTTCGCACGAGCATCAAGGAGATCTCCAAGTTTGAAAAGAACAACCTAAACATCGCGGTGAACTTCTTATACGTAACGGATAAGAAGACGATCAATATCATACATTGATCTAATCATAATATTAAGCGCGAAAAGCAGGTTAATCTGCTCCTCCTCACAGACGATAAAAAGACGCACTATGTAGCTATCAAAAGTCTCTCACGGCTACTTGGTAAAGAGGTATCAAAAATAAAAACGCGATGCACTCCTGCATAAATTGTTTACACGCGTTCCCCACAATCGAGTCGCGTGACAAGCACTATGGTTACTGCAAAGATAATGAGGCAGTAAAGATCGCGATGCCGAGCAAAAAGCATAAATAGTTATATTATAGGGACGGCCACCAGCAGTTCAAGGTGCCCTTCGCAATCTATGCAGAATTTGAGAGTCTGTTGATTCCAATGAAAAAAAATACTCAGGATACCAAGACGAAGAAGTTGAACAAGCACGTACAGTGCGGCTGGTGCACGTATAGTACATTCGCATATGGGGATGTACCAGATCCCTTTTACAGATACCGCGGAGGGGACTGTGCTGCTATGTTCATCAACCATTTGGAGGATAAGGTAAAGCGTCTATACGCTACCTTCCCACAGCAGGAAATGTTGCCGCTAACGGAGGTGCTACAAAGAGAACCAGATAAGGCTTCCATATGTCATATCTGTAAGAAGCCTTTCAATGATGACCCGAAGAATCGCAAAGTCAGTGATCATTGTCACTATGCCGGTTTATACAGAGGCGCCGCGCATAACACCTGCAATTTCAAGTATAAAATTCCTAACCACATTCCAGTGATCTTCCGTAATCTCTCGGGGTATGATGCCCACTTGTTCATTCGAGAACTGGGGGAGAAGTATGATACTCAGGACATTAATTGCATCGCTGAAAACACCGAAAAGTACATCTCCTTCAACGTAAAAATCACCGTACCCATTGGAGGTATGGAGTACGGTGATGATGAAACGTATAAGAAGATTGAGATCAGGTTCATCGACAGCCGTCGCTTCATGACATCAAGCCTGGAGAAATTGGCAAGCAACCTCATCGCTACAAACACGGCAGGTATGAAATGTCAGCAGTGCGCAGATACATGTTTGGAATTTCAGAGCATCGACGCCGAGTATGTGGAAAGCTTTTGGTGCAAGACTTGTTACTCGAATACCACGAAGCAGCTGGACATGGAGCAGGTAAAGACAAACGTACCAGCCATGGCAAGATTCATCTCTGGGGATGATTTCTTCAGGCTGATGCTTCGAAAAGGTGTCTATCCCTACGAATACATGGGTAGCTGGCGACGATTCAAAGAGACGGAGCTACCTCCCATGGAGGCTTTCTATAGCAAGTTGAATATGAAGGGAATCAGCGACAACGACTATGAACACGCAAAAAAAGTCTCGAATTTCATCACTCCGAAGGACTCCCATCGGTGACTATTATGAGTGACTACCATGATATGTACCTCGTCACAGACGTTTTGCTACTGGCCAACGTATTCGAAAACCTTCGAGGAGTGTGCCTAGAGAACTACAAGTCGGTTGAGCCCTGCCCATTTCTATAGTGCACCTGGTCTTGTCTGGAAGGCAGCGCTGAAGTACACGGAGATCAAACTGGAGCTCCTAACGGATGTCGAGATGCTCCTGATGTTTAAAAAAGGTATTCGAGGTGGTATAACCCAGGCTGTACCCCGCTATGCGAGAGCGAATAACAAATACATGGGTGATCAATATGATTCTGAGAAGGAGTCGTCCTACTTGCAGTACCTTGACGCCAACAATTTCTATGGCTGGGCCATGTGTCAAGACCCACCCACTAACGGGTTCAAGTGGGTCTCCAACATCGAGGCTTTTACAGAGAAGGAGATCGCCAAGCTCGTGGCTGACAACAAGCATGGTTACATCTTGGAGGTTGACATTGATTATCCCAAGAGCTTGCACGACAAGCACAACCATCTTCCTTTCCTGTCGGAGCGCAAGATGGTTCACAGGGTCGAGAAACTAATACCAAATCTCCAGCACAAGCGGAGATACGTGGTACATATCAGAGCCCTTCATCAAACTTTAAAGCATGGGCTAGAGCTAAGAAAGGTGTATAAAGTCATCCGGTTTAACCAGAAGCCCTGGCTGAGGGGTTATATAGACCATAACACGAGGCTGAGAACTGCCGCCAAGAACGACTTTGAGAAGGACTTTTATGAGCTGATGAACCTCTCGGTCTTTGGGAAAACCATGTAGAATATCCGTAATCATCGGAATATCAAGCTAGTCACGAATGAAGCTGCCTATACGAAGCTCGTCATGCAACCAAACTTCAGAGGTGCGAACTACTTTAGCGAGAAATGGGTAGGACGGGAATCCAGATAAATAAGCCCGTGTATATTGGTCAAACTATTTTAGATCAGTCAAAAACCGTCAGGTACGAGTTTCACTGCGACTATATGCAGCCTAAATACGATAGTAAGTTGCGTATCTGCTACATGGACACCGATTTCTTTGTCTATCATATCAAAACGGAAGATTTTTACCGTGACATTGCTGATGATGTAGAGGCACGTTTCGATACGAGTGCCTATAGTAAGGATGACAACAGACCTCTCCCCATCGTCAAAAATAAAAAGGTGGTAGATCTAATGAAGGATGAACTAAGCGGAAAGGTCATGACAGAATTCATCACCTTGAGAGCCAAGCTGTACTCTTATTAGAGTCTCACGAAAGAGAGCGGCGATCGCAAAGCGAAAGGTGTGAAGAAGTGCGTTACGAAGAAATCCATCACCTTTGAAGACTACCAGCGCTGCCTGGAGGAGGGTGTTGATGTATACAAGACCTGGATCTGTATCCAAAATAAGGGAAATCAAATCTACACGCAGGAAGTAAACAAGCTGGCACTCAATAGGGCAGACGACAAGGGGATCGTTCAATCGGACCAGATCACAACGCTCGCTAGGGGTCATTATCGTTTAGCGGCAAATAAATGTTGGAAGCTCTGCTACTGATAGTTATACTCCTCCCATACGTCTTGTTCATCTTCGGTTATTTGAGATACAGACGACTAATAATAAAGATGTCTGAAATTTTCGATGCTGTTGATACGCGTCAGGCTTTGAAAGATGCACGTAAAGGTAAGGCACACCTTCTACCAAAGAAATGTACAGAAGCCTATATTGACAAAGCATCAGACGAGGTTATCGACAAGGTGTACTCTGAGTACGTTCAGCGTGAGATCCAGGATCAAAGACTGGCAAGGCACTGTCAAGTCATGCAATCGCTATGTACACCAAAGCTGTCAGCAACATGGTGTCTATTGATAGTCCCGAGGCTCTGAGACAAGATATCGAAGCTGACCCCATCATTAAGGACTTTATTTCTGACTTTAGTATACTGGTATATTCCGCTTTCGGAAAGTTGCTAGCACCCCTGCTAATCGCTGCGCATACGATTAATCACACCCAACTCTCCATGTCCAAGGTGGTTGAAAAGAAGGTTGGTGAATAGCAACAAAACGATGAGCAGCGCGTGTAGTATTATTATCAACCAACAAAAACAACAAACCGAGACCGTCGAAAAAATTATTGAAGTACACAAAAAGCAACCGGGAAGGGTTGCCCAGGGGCACAGACTAGCGGCACTGATGAGGGAGAGAAAGCTTGGAAGAGCTCCGCTCAAGAAAGAACCCATGACGTTTAGAGAGTTCTTGAGATACTTTGAGAGAGATTTAAACAGTCCTGAAGCCATACTCACGGGGATAAAAGGGATCATGGAAATCCTTGAGGATTAGGGCCTGACCTTCCATCTTTCTGTAAAAAGGAAGTGATTCTTGTACGTTTTAGACCTATAAGAAATGACCGAGGAAACTAACCAAGTAATTACCAAGAAAAATGAAGGTCGTGTTGCTCCTGGGAAGAGACTTGCGGAATGGAATCGCAAGAACAAGGCCGACTTGCAGAATAACGTGGGCAAAAGTACTTCCCAAGAAAGTCAGGAACCAGTCGCAGTTCCTCCCAAGTCCCCGGGCAGTGTCTATCTCTATGGCGCTGGAGGCATCGTTGCTATACTCGCCTGTGTAGGAGTTGGATTCTATATTTTCCGTAAGCAGCCCGCAGCGGCTCAGCAGCCCACCACACCAGAGCCATCGCCTGGCGGCTCCGGAGAGATACGTGCGCCTCAGCAAGAGCCTGATACCGAGTTTTTTCATATGCGATAATCTATAATATAAATGTGCAGCAACGAGTATCAGAAAGAAGTCGTCGATTCCTTGTGTGAATCTGTCAGACTAGTATCCTATACTATTGTCCCGGCATGAGGAGCAAAAAAGACGCTGGAGGTTTATAGACCAGGGGCCAAGATGAACCTGGAGGACGGTTTAAAGCTCGCTGGATATAGGACAAGAGCGATATTATTCGATGATTAAGCGATAAAACAAGGCTGGTATAAACGTTACATGATGCCTCCAAAATAAACCGACCATAATTTGTGTTTACCACTAACGTCAACACACACACAAATATGGAGGGAGTCAAATATCGATATATCTCCCAGTAAGCGCGCTACAGAGTTTCTGTATGCCCAAGGCAGATAGAATAAATATGACTCTGGATGTGGTGCTACAAGCCCATACAGTGATTGTTACTGGGTCTACCTCGTGCAGGAAAACACAGCGTGTACTCGATCTCCTGGAGAACGAGTACAAGCACCATTTCTTCAACGTTGTCATCCTCTGTCCCACCATCCGCTGGAATAAGACCTACCTCGATAGAGCATCGATTTGGGAAGATGATTACGTGATCTTGATGGAGCCAGGTGACCAGTTATTTGAATGTATCAAACACCTATCGAAGCTGCTTGCGGGTGAAGAGCTTATTCATTATCGATGATATGATAAGCGATGAAAGTCTTGATAAAAAGCGGCAGCCCTTGCTCGAACTCGCTATCTCGGGTAGGCACAGAAAACACAGCCTATGGCTCCTCACCCAAAGTTACACGGCTCTCCCAAAGAACCTACAAAGGCAAAAGAAGCAATTGTTTATATGGTACCCGCACGAACGCAGCGATATGAAGCTGGTGGATTCGGAAATTAACATGATCTCGGATTGGGAGAGCATCAAGACCCATTTAAGCAAGTCCAAACAAGCGTGCTTGTACGTGAGACTTGAGCATCCAAGGACTTGGGAGTTTCTGGGTCTACCCATCCAAGGACGGAAATAGTGGGTGTATGTACTACATACACCCTTGGTAAGGCAAAAAAATCCAGCGACTTCCTTGGATCATGCGTCCGACGCATGGTCCGTGATCTCATGGCGGGGCGTGGTTTTGCCAAGGGGATCGTTACTAACGATCCCTATTTCATGACGTGAAATGCCTATTAGAGCTGTTAAGTACACGGATAATGAAAATGGGAAGAGGACGGTTCGAACCCATGTCCCCAGCAGGTATACAATACGCTGCAAAGACCTTAAAAATGTGATGGAACTGGCGGTGGTCCACCACCGCCGAATCCAGATACAATTTTATTGACAGAACCAGGCCTTTATTGACTCCTCTTGAAATGTGGCAGACCGGTTGGCGCTATTGCGCGTTGAGCTCCAATACTACAAGAAAATGTCTCTCACCCTGTTTAATGCTGTACCTACTGGAGCCATCGAGACTCTATTCAATAAGCAAAATCAGTCCCTGTTCAAACGTGCTGACCTCGGGAGGTTTTTGGGGATTGTTGATATAAAATGTAATTTTCAATATCGGACAGAAGAAACCACAATAAGGCAAGAAATTAAGGGGAAGGGTGGCACCCTCCCCCGATCAGACATGCGAGGAGGCGGGAAAAATCCGCATGATGTCAGGAAGGACAAAATGCGGCTTGGTGACGCTATTACTGATCTCCAAGGTATGGACAGATCTGTCCACACTCAGCCAAGAGGTACTTAGATCCAAGTACCTACACTCAGACACGTTTTAAAGACGGAACCAGGCATTTATTGCTTCCTCCTGAGGTGTGGCAGACCTGAAGCAGACCCATTCCTTGGGTGGGTAATAGAGGAGGTTATGCCTAGGGAAATGCGAAAGCTTGCCGAAACCATCGAAGAGCAACGTAAAACCATGGAGGCTAGAGATATTGCCGTTGTTTTACATGTCCCCAGCAGGTATATAATACGATATAAAGACGTTAAAAATGTTGTGGAAAGGGGGGTCAATATTGACCTTCCCCAACCAGACTCGGTTTTACTGACGGAACCACGAGCTACGTGGTCAGGGCTGCAGCAAATACAAGTATAGGCCGTCATCAGGTAGAGGCTTTTCTTCAGGATGGCCTTCGCTTTTTGCAAGCGGCACCTCCTTAAGTTTGATCGCTTTCGAAGGTTTCATACCAATCATGGCAGTCTTGGTGTTGTTCAAACTTTTTACGATAGTGTACAAGTGTTTAACCCAATGTGTACCTTACTATTCTTAAACTTTTTATTAAATCTACTCAAGCTTCTTCCCTATTACCATGTGCGATATGCATCTATAAGATTTACAATGTAGAGTCTGTGTGCTCGTAACATCTTGGACCCTAGGATATTAGGCTTAGATAGTCCTTATGACTTTTTTCTAATGTCCCTCAGCTGATTGTATAATATGTTTTTAACCATTGTATATATTTTTTATAAGGCTAAAAATACATATTTTTTATTTTATCTTTATCTCATCTTCTCTTCCAGATGCACTCATTGAGGGAAGTAGTGTCACATTTTTTATCTAGATAGAGACCTGCTAAGGAAGAGTGGTAACGCCCAATTAGGCTAGTAAAGTCGTTTATGGTGGTAGAAAATTCCTGGATCTGATGAACACCTTGTCTCATCCTCCCTCAAAGTGTCTCCTGACGCTCAGATTTCACAGGGATAGCTTGGTGGGATCAGTTCTTGGGTGTGTTTAAAGGAGAATGTGATTTTTATGACCAAAAACCTGTCACCAATCTGCAAACTGATGCTTGCTCTGACGCTGTTGGAGTCTTTTTTTGAGGGTAATTGGTTCTATTTTCATCTATGGATAGACAATGCCTCTTTTGCCTCTTTGTTTATTAAGGTAACCCTGTGTGTAGTTCTTTCTGCTATTCGCTGGGCTCGTAGATACTAAAAGTAGGAAACCAACAGTATTTCGAAGTAACCACCAGAGAACCACCAGTTTTATGAAGTAACCACCAGAGAACCAGCTGGGTTTTTTAAGTTACTATCAGAGAACTAGCGTGTATTAACAATTTCCTCCAGATAAGGCAGCAATGGCAGCCCCGAGGTGTTGTGAATTTTCTCCACAACACTTCATGACCTTAAACTACCAAATATCTCTTATAATAATATGGAGAGTATATCTGTCTGTAAGAGGCAAAGAGGATGCTTTTATTTTCCTTTAATGTAGCCGAAAAGCTTAAGTCTTAAATGTTAGATTTTCTGACGTTACGGCGCGACGTCGATATCGCTACCATCAATGTCCTATTTTAAATTAATGAAGCCCTTCCAGTGCACTTAAAACTTTCCGGCCAAATAATTTGGAAACAAGGTGGTGACGTCAGTCATTTTTCACCGTGTGGGTAACTAAGGACCACTTGGGACCAATTTGGGTAAATTCCCAAAACCTGGGTAAAAATTCTATTTCGGAATGGACGGGTTGATGATGTCATCGAAAAACCTCTAAACCCAATATCTCTGCAACTGTTTGTCAAAAGTACATGATCCTATACATTTTCTTGATAACGTTTTGAGATCTATACGATAAAGGCAACAGGCATATTTCTAATATCTAAAAACATTTTTTTGAGTTTTGGCAGATCTTTGCTGATGTTAACAAAATTTTTAAACCCTTATATCTCATTAAACACTCATCAAAAGCACATGATCATATACCTTTTCTTGATCAGCAGTTTAAGCTCTTCCAATAGAGGCAACGTGAAAACAAGGTCCTTATTTTGATAAAGCCATTACAGTGCACTTACAACTTCGAGGGCAAATAAATTGGAAACGAGGTGGTGATGTCAGTCATTTTTCACCACGTGGGTAACTTGGTACAACCTGGGACCATTTTGGGTAAGTTTCCAACCCCTGGGTCCTCAATTCCGTTTCAGAATGGACGGGTTGATGACGTCATCGAAAAACCTCTAAACCCAATATCTCTGCAACCATTTATCAAACGTAAATAATGCTACAAATTTTCTTGATCAGCGTTTCAAGATCTATACGATGAAGGCAACAGGTATATGAAATTTAAAATATAAAAATTTGGTGTCTTTTTGTAGATCTTTGCTGACGTCAGCAAAATTTTTAAACCCTTATATCTCTTTAACCGCTCATCAAAAGCATTGGATCATATACATTTTCTTGAGCAGCACTTTAAGATCTACATTAACAGTTCGCAATTTTTGAATCTAAATGCCATTTTTGTGAATCACTTTGCGAGAAAAATGTTAAAAGACTTCGTTTTCCTTTTTTTTGCGATATTAAAAATTAATCATTCCTTCGTTTTGTTTGTGGTGTTCCATTTAATTCTCATGTTTTGCTTTATTAATTTATGCCAGGAAAAGAAATAATAACCCTTTCCGTTAACGTATTTCACCTGTACATAATTAATGAAGTATTGAGTGAAAATACGTGATTAAGTTTCGTATTATTTGCTTCTGAAAAGCCGTTTTTTTATAAGAAATTGTTATTAAAACCTTATTTATCATAAGGCCGTTGTTTAAACAAAACTACAAAAAATGTTTTTCAATATTTCAGTATTGGCAAACTAGTCGATAAAGCCCGTGGAAAAAATCCACTTAGGCAAAAGAACAATGGAAAAGTAGGTTGTTTTAGATTTTTTTTACTGACGTCAGCAGCACAGATACAAAAAACAATTGGTCAAAATTAGTTCATTCAGATCTTGGAACGCTGAGCAAGAAAATGCATGACATCAGGTACTTATGACAAATGGTTGCAGAGATATTACGCGGTCAAAAATCATTGACGTCACCACCTCGTTTTCAAGTTATTTGGCCTCAAAGTTTTAAGTGCACTATAACGGCTTCATTAATTTAATATAGGATATTGACGTTAAAGTAGTGTGTTATTAACGTCGCGCCGTAACGTCAGAAAATTTAACATATTAGACATGCATACCTCGTTTCCAAGTTATTTGGCCTCGAAACTGGAATGGCTTCATCAATTTAATATAGGTTATTGACGTTAAAGTAGTGTTATTGACGTCGCGTTGTAACGTCATAAAATTTAACATATTAGACGTGCATTTTTCGGCAACATCAAAGGAAAATGAAAACATCCACTTTGTCTGTTACAGAGACACAGAACTGGTGTTTTATTATATAGATTGTTCAATTAATATTATTAACTTCTTGTGAGTAAAGTTGCATTAAACTTTGACTTATGCTTGAAACAAACATATTTTTTGTAAAGAAAAACTTTAATCAGTATTCTGTATTTAACATGTGTGGTAATGTTCACAGAAAACTGGTTAACCTTAAGAAACTTAACCTTAAGAAAGAATAATTACATTTTAAATATTTTCTCACAGCATGCTATAAAAATAAACTTATATCGTTTTTGCAACATTATTTTAGCTATCAGAGACCAGAAAGGTAAAACTGAGAGTCGCTAGCTCAGACGCTCAGTTCTCATGTTGGGGGTTCAGGAGTTTAAACTTGTCTCCGACATGAAAAATAATAATGCAGAAAAAAGTAAAGCTTACAGGTCACGAAAAAAATACAAATTCTCGTCGAAAAACAAGTAGCTACTAATGAACAAGCCAATGGTAATTGATCTATGGTGTTACCAGCCCACATCTAGATGATGGTTTACTTTGTTACAGAGAGCCGAAAGTTTTGCGAGCAGACTTTACTTTTCTAATTCGAACCTTGGCATTCCCCAAAGATTAATTAAGAATCCTAGACTGTTGGGTAGTGTTGTTTTCTTCCGCCTCAATATTTAATATTATAACAACAAACCGCATGAAAAAAAATGTGTATTTTGTGTCCGATGCCACGGTGTTTCTCTACAATTATTTACTAATTCATTCAATTCATTCGAACTTTACTTTGTCTACCAAAAAAAAAAATTTCTTGATTTGGACTCTTCCCTATATAGCGTTTTTCTTTATATTTACTTTACAATACAAGAATTGCAAAATGGAAATTCTTCGCTCAAATACATAATCTGATTAAGCGGAATAATTTTTTTAAAAGCGTTGAAGGCAGTGTGTAATCGCTGTAAAAAATAAATTAAAATTTGATATGGATTCCTCAACAGTGGATACAATGGCAGTAGAGGCACCGTCACGCTCGATGACTTCAAACTGTACAGTTTATTGATTTCCGCCATCGCCACGCGGGGCGGAATCTTTAAAATCGCCGGATGGAAGATAGAGATATATATAGATATATAGAGACAGCACAGAGCCTGGAAGCGGCGGGTAGTCCCAGTATAGATACTGTGTACTTTTTCAGTTCATTGCATAGTTTACAGGCTAATATTTTCAACCAATGACAATACAGTATTAACATTTTCGACCCGTCCCAAAGTCCCAATTTTTTAGGTTGCAATGACTTCAAACATGGCGGACGTTTTTCCGCTAACGGTTAATTGGAAATGTGAAACAAAGCAGTAAATGTGAAGTTTTTGTTCGTGATTAAACGTATTAAGCAGATTAACTTTGCCGCGAAATTACTGGTACTTGTTATGGCCACTTTAAATCAACCGCTAGTGAATAACGAGTCGAATCGAAATTCAAACGCAAATGGCAGTTCCGCGCAACCAATTCAATTGGCGACATCTTCTACATCATTCAGATGCAACTCCTGTAATACGAGAACTTTTACCACATATAAAGGTTTGAATATTCATCTTAGAACATGTTTCAAAAAACAAATGAAGCGACAATTACAACCTCTTCAAGCCAACCAGCTGCCGAACGAATTATTCCAACAACTGTAGTAAATGAAAATTTTTATTGGAAGAACATTCCAGGGTCAAAATTTACGCATGATTTAGACTATACATATGAAAGAATAGTTTATTGGAAAAAGAATTTGTTTTTACTACCTTCTGGTGCGGCTGGAAAATCGTTTATTCGAGAAATGACACGTCTTATAAATCTTTGGATCGACGATTCGCCGATGAAACCTATTACGTTAAAAGCACTTCATGTAATGCCTTCACTGTTGTTACAAAAACCCAACAAGAAGTCGAAATCAAAAGACCATACAAAAGCTTTAGAACGGCGCTTGATACTATGGGAGAATGGCGAATTGTTAAAACTTTTTGATGAAGCTGTCGCTATTCAGGAAAGACTTCAACCACCAAATCCGAAAAGTGATATTTCATCTATTTCGAAAAAGTTTCGATTGTTCATGCAGAAGGGAAATATCAACAGTGCTTTGCGATTATTAACTGACAACATGACGCAAGGTATCATTCCACTTAACGACGAGACATTATTATTATTGGAACAAAAACATCCAGATCAGGGGGATCTTAGCGAAGATGCGTTAATAGATCAACTGTCCCAGCGAATCCATGATATTGTTCTTGATATCATTGATGAAGACATGGTATTGAAAGCTGCCACGTATACCAAAGGTGGTTCTGGTCCGTCAGGTTTGGATGCCGACGGATGGAGACGTATACTTTGCTCTTCCACATTTGGTACAACCAATACTGATCTACGTAAAGCCATAGCCGAGTTAACGAAGAAGCTGTGTATTGAATCTATTCCAGAATCTGATAGATCTCTGCTTGAAGCTTTTGTTGCTTGCCGTTTAATACCGTTAAACAAAAATCCTGGTTTACGACCAATTGGTGTTGATGAGGTGCTTCGTAGAATAGTTGGGAAGATTGTGATAAACATATCTAAAAATGACGTAATTAAAGCAGCAGGTTCGTTACAAGTTTGTGCTGGTCAAAATGCTGGTGTTGAAGCAGCCGTAAATGCGATGCATGACAATTTCGACAACGATGATACTGAGGCTGTTCTTCTAATCGATGCTGAGAATGCCTTTAACTCAATTAATAGAAAGGTAATGCTGCATAACATTTCGAAGTTATGCCCAATGATTGCTACGTTCATTAACAACTGTTATGCTGTGCCTGCACGTTTATTCGTGATAGGCGGAAAGGAGATTCTTTCGAGGGAAGGCACCACACAGGGCGATCCGACGTCGATGGCTGCGTATGCTATTGGAATCATACCATTGTTGAAAGCACTTTTCAACAATACACGTTCGAATGACCACACCCTTAAAGAGGTTGCATACGCTGACGATTTTACTGTTGCTGGAAAACTTTACGAAATTAAAGAATTTTGGTCGAAAATCGTTGACATCGGTCCGAAATACGGCTACTTCCCGAAGGCGACTAAATCCCATCTAATTGTGAAACAAGAGTATCTACTTAGTGCTGAGCAAATCTTTGCAGATTCAAATATTTTGGTAACATCGACTGGTCAAAGTCATCTCGGTGCAGTCATTGGTAGTCAGTCTTACAAGATTGAATATGTTAATAGCAAAGTTGCAAGTTTAGTTGAACAGCTAAAACTTCTATCAAAGATTGCTGAACTAGAACCTCAATCATCTTATTGTGCGTTTGTAACTGGTTTTAAAGCTAAATTGACATTTCTTCTCCGGACCGTTCCTGACATAAAAAAATTACTTCAACCGATAGAGACAGTCGTCAGAAACGAATTCATACCTGCGATAACTGGTGGTCATCTATGCTCCGAAAACGAAAGGCTTTTACTATCACTTCCCACACGACTTGGAGGATTGAATCTCACTATTTTTCCTGACGACGCACAAGTACAATTTAATAATTCGAGAATGATCACAAAATGTCTTGTCGACTCTATCAAAAAGCAAGACATAGACGGTATCTACGATGTTGGAAAAACAAAAACAGCTAAAGCACAAGTTAGAACTTTAAAATTGGATATCCAGAAAGAGAATCTGGCGCTATGCAGAAATAACATGACGGTGAAGCAAGTTAAGGTAAACGACATCAACCAACAAAAAGGAGTCTCCAATTGGCTCAATGTATTGCCAATAACTGAGCAAGGTTTTTATCTGAACAAGCAAGAGTTTTGGGATGCTATGCGTCTACGCTACAATTGGAGCATTCCCAACTTACCCAGCAGTTGCGTTTGTGGAGCTCGATTTGACGTTAAACACAGCATGAAGTGTAAGATGGGTGGCTTTGTTACGAGACGTCACAACGACATTCGTGACCTCACATCAAAGTTACTCAAGGATGTTTGTCATGACGTACAGTTAGAACCGAATTTGCTACCGCTGACTGGAGAACGTTTCGATTTAAAGAGTGTAAAAACCGGTGATGATTGTAGACCGGACATTCGTGCTCGTGATTTTTGGATAAACGGCCAACAGGCATTTTTTGACGTAAGGGTTTTTGACCCCACTGCCTCGAGGTACAACAACCAAACTTTACAGCAATCTTTCATTTCAAACGAGAACGAGAAGAAAAGAAATTACAATCGTAGAATTTTGAGTATTGATAATGGCAGTTTCACGCCGCTTATATTCTCAATTCACGGAAGCATGGGTCGCGAATGCATCACTTTTTACTGTCGGCTTTCGGAAATGATAGCGGATAAGAAGAACATACCCATTTCAACTGCAGTCACGCATATACGCACAAAACTTTGTTTTGCTCTATTGAGATCTGGTTTAATATGTTTAAGAGGTTCGAGAAGTTTATATAAAAAGTTCGATGTAGGAGATGATATTGTGGTTGATCATGAAATTTCAAAGTTGAACTGTTAAATCGTTAGCTAGGAATATGTTGTGTTATGTAGTAAATTAGTCCCTTGTAATCATATAATGTTCTAGTTATTGTTGTAAAATTGAAAATAAAACTTTTTTAGGTAGCCAGAAAGCCAATTTTCTTGCTGGTGAAAGAGTAGAACTGCTATATCTGCATTAAAAAAACGACGAAAAAATACGTATTAATATTGAATTGTCTGTTAAAAGTTCCAAAACCAACCGAAAAGTTGAGCTAGGTATCACCTAGAACATTCCAAATAGCTAGCTAACTAGCTAACATTGAAGAAATTTTAAATTTTGGTGGTGTTGAACTGAATTATAGGTAATTAATATTTTAATTTAAAACTTTCCTGTAGCTACAGTATTTTTCTAACTTAACAGGGAATAGTATTTTAAGTATCTAGGCTAGATATATAAATCTTTAAATATTTACAAAGTAATGCCATGCCATCATGATGTATGCTGACTGGGAAAAAATAAAGTATAGCTAGCTAGCTATATATGTACCACTTTTGCTGATTACATACCTTCCAACACTGGAATCCTGTAAAATGAAAGATTGGGTGAACTTAGTTTAGGGTTTCTGTGAGGTGCTGCCATAGTTAGTGCCAAGGGAAAAATTTAAGATTTCGAGCCTCACTCTAGATCCTAAGAAAAAATTTGCTGAGTTTAGAAAAGGTTGCCGATAAGCCGCAAACGCCCGCATATGTGGAGGCGAATTTGAGAAATTTTCGAATTAAATTGGCCCAAAACCGCCTGCACTTTCACGAACTCGCCCGGGGCATTCCTGAAGTGCAATTTCTTGTAACATGCAGACAAGGGTGCCGACTCGCCGAAAACGCTGTGTATGTCAGGGCGGCTGCATGCGTTTTTTTCAGGGTTTTCGTCTGTAACTGGCCTAAAAAGCCTGGGTCTATCTGAAACCACCTAAAATGCTACGCGGGCAAGCTCCTTGGTTCTCATTTAAATTCTTACGAGAAGAAGGGAGGTGCTATTTTGTCGTCGTACTTACAGTTTATTATTTGTTGGATTTATGACATCTATTTAAAAAATAAATGATATGGAAAACAGTCTTCCACTACCATTCCTCAACATTAAAAGAATAAATTATACATGGTAATAAATGTTTAAAAAATGTTGTTTCGGGTTGATCTCGGGTTTCTCCAGGCGAAATTTCAAGTTTTTATTAAATTGCCAGAACTCGACCAACAGGCGGCGTTTCTGGCAAGTCGGCAACCTCGTTCATGCAGTCGATAGTTGAAAGAAGGCACTTGAAGATAAAGAAGTTAATAAAGTTAATATATAAGTTTTTTATCAAGTAAATTTTATTGAAAACTATCGGAAACAGTTCTTTTAAGAACTTCACTACCATTATATTATATAAGTTTATTATTTAATTGTGTGAATCATTATTAGTGTCCCTTTTTCTTTGCTTTTTGGAGCATTATTCGGGTCTATACAGGTTTTTGTCAGGCAAATACTTGAGTTTTTTTTCAAAACACCAAACTTGCTCGAAAACACCTGCACTTTTTACGGCATATGCAGCTAATTAACACCCTCGTTGGTTAAGGGGCTGCTGAAAAAATGTTTGGGCCCTGTTTGTGGGATATCGTCGTGTATTTCATGGACGGAAATCCGCTAAAGAGGGGGAGGGAGGTCGTCTGAATCCTAACTGCAATATACTGCTAACAGGGACAAAAATAGCCCTTTAACGTATATACCTAACGTAAATGTATGGTTTTTATACAATGAAATGCGATATATAAAGGTAGGGTGACCCTATGGATTTCGCCATGGGTAAACTATTAGTTAGCCATATTTTGTTTGTTTGTCAGTTCGTATTTTGTCTGTTTTGTCTGCCAAAAGCGTCTTGTGTAAAACCACACAAAATGTAATGCGATACATTATGGGCAACCCTGTGAATTTTTTCAGGGTTAACAATTAGTCTTTTTATTGATACTAGACGTATTTTGTCTGTTTGTCGACTAAAAGGGACTTGTGTAAAACCACAAGCGAAATGAAATGTAATATATAAAGGACGGGTGACCCCATGGATTTTTCCACACATAAACGATATAGCATGATATATGCTGTTTTGAAATTATGTGATTAAATAACTATATAAAAATGCAAATATGAAGGTCTCCAGGAATTAAATCCTGTCCTACTGAGGCTGGGCATTTCTTAACATTTTTAAGATTTTTAAAAATTTCTTATTGAAAAAAACAGTGCGTATTTTCAATTACAGGTCAAGAAGCAACACAATTTTTTTACTGAAGTTACATCCTGAAAAATTTATTCTAAAAATAACAGTCTTTTTTTTCTCAACGAAAATAGTGTTTTAAAACAAAGAAAAGAGAAGAATAAAAAGTAAGACAGTTTCAGCCTAGAAGCATTTTGCTAGTAAAATTGAAGCCGGTCAAAAATAGGAAAAAAAACGTGTATACAACCAGCTAAACTTGTGGATTACAACAGGTTAACATCTAGTATTTTATAAACGATTTTCAGGTTATAATTTATTTAGGAGTGGGAGGTAAGCTGTTTTAAGTGCATGTTTCAATTAAAATTATATAGCGTCACACACTTTTTAACTTGATTTTGTGAGGTATTGGTATCTTAACAGACAAAGTTTGTTAATTTTTGCTATTGAAACAAAAAATTACAATAAATTTCTTTTCTTTTTTTAGGTTCGACAACCGTGACTCGGCAGAGTATAAAAGAGAAGAAACTCGACAGAGTATAAAAGCTCAGAATTAATTGAACTTACTGAACCTTGAACTTCAATTTACTTATCGGTTAACTTAATAGTGAATTAATAGTGAAATTATTGGTGGACTTAATAGTGAACTTATCGGTGAATTTAGTAGTGAATTTATTGGTGAAATTACAAAATGACAGAGGTTTCTCTAGCTTTTAAGATTTTTTTTTCCGATCACACGTTACCACCGCTAATATGAACCCCGCATATAAAAGCTGTCACCGTATGGTACTTTTACTTTCTGGTGATGTTGAAACTAATCCCGGGCCTTGTACTATTCTAAAGTCGGTACTTCGGGATCTTTTCATCAAGGGGATGTTAGGCTTGAAAATTTTACTGGTACACAATGTATGTGTAATTCCCTGTTTGCGATCGTTTGGTCGGCTCTTAAAAAAGTTTCTTTTTGGAATCCAGGTGATCTTGATCATATCCTTTACAAAGGAACAAAGTGGTACACAAACCTAGGATGCACAAACCAGTAATTAAGCGCAAGTGAGCTCCCAAATAGTTTGCTTCTTGAAAATGAGGTCATACAAATACAAAGTTTAGAAAATGTTTCTCATATTATTACATACGATAGCACTTCATTACGCACTTTTCATAATTCATCTGAATCCGATAAAGGGCAAGGAATGCTGGGCATTATTAGCAGCGTTAGTTTTGCTATAGTTTGGGACCACCCACAAATTTATTTATTTGATCCTCAGCCGAACTAGTTTAGGACAAATAACTGAACAGGGTGCGTCAGTCGTTTTAAAATTTGATTCATTGCAACATGTTGAAAACTACATACGCGAAATATACGTCACCCCTGGCGAAGCAATGTGTCTTGAAACTCAATATTTCAAAATACTTACAACTGAACAGACAACTGGTAACATTATGCTTAACATTCGCAGAAAAAGAAAACTAGAACAAAACAGGAAGTACCGTCAATCCGAGAGAGGCCGAGTGAAACAAAGAAATTCAATAGGCAAATATCAGAAAACGGAACACGGCCAAGCTAAGTTGAGCGAGTCGATAAGCAAATATCGGAAAACGGAACAGGGGCAAGCTAAGGTGAAAAAGTCAATAGGCAAATATCAGAAAACAGAAAAGGGACACGCTAAGATAAAAGAGTCGATAGACAAATATCAAAATACAGTAAATGGTCGATCCAAGCTAAGAGAGTCGAAAAGTAAATACAAAAAGACGGAACAGGGCCAAGTGAAGCAAAGGGAGTCCGTAGGTAAATATCGGGAAACTGAGCAGGGCCAACAGGCACAAAAAACTGCAAAGAAACGCCATGTAGGGGAAGGTAAAGCAACAAAACGGAAGCGTGTTAACAATCTGCCTGATTCTGATGAAAAAATAAACCAATTTAAAAAATGTGTTGGGAATGGGCCATTTTATATATGTGTCATATGTAATCGTTCTTTATATAAGCGGTCAAATAAATTTTTTCGCCACATCGATTATCCTGCCATTCCAGAAGAGCATTTTCGCTTCAGAGTACAAAGTTTTGACGGCAAAGAATACATATGTGCAACATGCCATTCAAAACTTACAAAAGGAAAAATTCCTTCCCAGACTGTATCTAATAATCTCCAAATGTTTGATCTCCCAGAATCAATGAGCACATTACGACGATTAGAAAAAATTATTATCTGAAACTGGTTAACCCTCTTTATTCAGATATTGAAATTAATCTTACAAACATACCACCTTCCTGGATTAATTTAACATCTGAACATGAAACTGGGGAAAGTGAAAATAAAATGAACGTTGATTTTGCAATAAAATCGACAACAAATAATAATATTGGTGATGTAAAAACCAAGATTGATGATTACTTGGACAATAGCGAAGAAGAGAATGAAAACCCGTTAAACGAATATCGCTTGCCTTGCCAAGAAACGTCTTTTGTTCCAACTATTCCACATGACCAAATTGATGGAATGGAAATATTGTTATTGCTCCAGGAGAGAACAAATTTCCCGTACCAATAATTTCTGATGAGCATTGTGAAGAACTTTCCCACCCCTATCTATTTCCAACAGGTAAATTCGGATATCACACGAAAAGACAAGTACCACTTTCCCCAACCAAGTATTTCAACCAAAGATTACTGAACTATAGACAGAAGTTTGCCTCTGATACTGACTATATATTCTTTGCTCATGCAGTGACTGAACATCTTAATTTAATTAGTCGCATAAACATCGCTATGCAAAAAATTAAAGCAGATGGTCTTACAGCAGGAATGATGTCTGCGAATTTTAAAGAAAGAGTTAAATCGTTTATAGCCAGTGACGACGCTTTCACGTTTATGAACACGTTGAAAGGAACTCCTGCATATTGGAAACGATTTCTCTTTGAAGTTTTGGCTATGGTAAAACAGCTAGGACTTCCAACATTTTTTATGACTTTGTCCTGTGCAGACTTAAGATGGAATGAACTGGCTAAAATCATTACTAAATTAAAAGGTAATGACATATCTGAAGAAGAAATCGAAAATCTAAGTTATTATCAAAGAACAGAGATTCTTAACAGTAATCCAGTTCTTCTAGCAAGACATTTCCAATACAGAGTTGAGACATTTTTTAAAACCATGGTTGTCAACGGGCCATTAGGTAAAGTAAACTACTACGCGATTAGAGTTGAATTTCAGGTTAGAGGTAGCCCACACATCCACTCTTTATTATGGGTTGTCAATGCACCAATTTTACGCAGCGATAACAAAAAAGAATATATTGCCTTTGTGGATAACATAGTTAAATGTCAGCTTCCTAATAAAGACAGCAACCCAGATCTCTACAAACTAGTTTCGACATATCAAACACATTCTCATTCTAAATCTTGTCGTAAATATAAAAACAAGAATTCTCAAGAATCTTTCGGCAAGTTTTTTACAGACCATACAATTGTTGCTGAGCCTTTACCTGATAACCTCTCAAAGAAAGAAAGAGAAACACGGTTAAAAGAAAGAAAGGCTATACTAAAAAAAGTAAAAACTTACATAGATTCAAATTTGAATCCAAGATTTAATAATATTCTTCATCCAGATGAACCGAATTATAACCAACCTGGTACAATTGAACAAATCCTTCAAAGTTTAGCCATAACAAAAAAAGAATATGAAAACGCACTAAGCATCTCACCTGATACAGGATTTCAAATTCACTTCCAAAGGCTTCCAGATTCTTGTTTTATCAATAATTATTTTACTGAAGGTTTGAAGGCATGGGAAGCTAACATAGACATTCAACCTGTTCTTGATTATTATAAAGCAGTTTCTTACATGTGTGCTTATTTGTCGAAAGTTGAAAATGAATCTTCAGAGGCAATGAAAAAAGCTGCATCGCAAGCACTAGAAACTGGTGATTCATTATTTGAACAGATGAAGTCAGTCGCAAATGCGTATCGAAATCATCGCGAAATGTCAGTTTAAGAAGCAGTAGCTACCATAATGCCAGAAATATGGTTACGAAAGACATTTCCAGCTGTAGTTTTTGCAAATAGTAACATTCCTGAGAAGCGATTCAGGGTTTGTCGTAACGAAGAAGAAATTTTAAGTTTACCACCAGACAGTACGGATATTTTTAAACGAAACATGTTGGATAGATACATGGATAGACCAAATTTAGAATTTAAAAAAGGCAGATACCCCATGTTGGAACAAATGTGTTATGCTGAGTTCTTGTCAAGCTATTCTATGAAAATAAAACCGAAACCAGAAGATGAAAATGACAGTCAACCAGAAGTACTTAAAGAAATAATAGCTGAGATTCAAGTCGAATCTCCTTATCCAAAAACTATACCTCTGATGTCATCAAAAGAAATGTTGAACTTGCGAAAAGAAAAATGTGTTCTAAGATACCATGTACCTAGTCGAGACAAAAATCCAGAAGGATATGCACATCATTTGCTCTTTATGTTTTATCCTTTTCGCCAGGAAGCAGAATTGTTAAGTGAAAACTCGGGTACTTACACAGAGAAATTATTGGAAAACGGTGTATATTAGAAATTATAAATACAAATAAAAGAATATGCGAACCATTTGGTGAACTTGTTGAAGAAGCAATGATAAATTTTCACGCAAATGTAAATAATCTTGATTCTTTCGCCGAACAGGAAAACGACGATGTTTCTGATGAGTTTAGTAATATAAACAACCATGACACTGACGAAATTCGAAGTGAAACCGAAAACATCCTAGTTTTTGGAAACACTTTTTCATCTATTACTGAGCCTGGAATTTCCAAAGACGAACTCCATGAAAAGATTCAAATATTAAATAAAACACAAAGGCAAATTTTAAAGTGGTAAATGATGATTGGGTTAGAACTTACGTAAAAGGTTTAGCATGTAACGCACACCATAAAATTAAGCCAATTCACATTTTTCTAACAGGAAGTGCAGGTTGTGGAAAGTCCCATTTAATAACAACAATTTCTGACATGCTAAATAAAGCACTTTCCTATCGTGCAGGAAACTTAGAAAAGGATAAAATTCTCATTTTAGCACCAACCGGTGTTGCTGCCATTAATATAGAGGGAAATACAATACATTCAGCCTTAGGTATACCAGCGGATAGAAGTTTCACTAAAAACATTTCTAAGTTAAGTGATAAAAAGAAATATATGCTGCGAAACAAGCTTTTAGAACTAAGCGTTATTGTAATAGATGAAATCTCAATGGTTTCAAACAAGCTACTTTTACATATTCATCAACGGCTAACCGAAATATTTGGATGCGCAGATGACATTCCATTTGCAGGAATATCTGTTATAGCATGTGGCGATTTCTACTAACTTCCACCAATTCAAGCAAGGCCAGTTTACGCAAAATACAAAGATGCATTATTAAATCTTTCACATTGCTGGAAGCATTTTAAGATTGCTGAACTAACGGAAGTTATGAGACAGCGTGATGATCAACATTTGATTGAATTATTAAACAATATCAGAGTAGGAAAATTAGAAAGGCGACACGAAGATTTACTAAAATCTAAATTTATTTCGCCAAATGACCCACATTACCCCAACAATGCAATTCATATATTTGCTGAAAATCAACCCGCCTCTGAGCATAACAAAAAAATACTTAATAGCATAACATCGGACGAAATAAATATCGAAGCTATTGACAAAATTCCAGAAAATATACCCGTGCAATTAGTCCAAAATCTTGATTCTCGCCCTCAAATGGAAACAGGTGGACTTGCGCGAAACCTTCTGTTAAAACTTCATGCAAAAGTCATGTTGACGTCAAATATTGATGTATCCGATAAACTCATTAACGGACAGATAGGTACTGTTCATTGGTTTAAAATCGATAGCTCAGGAAATGTAACAAGAATATATTTGAAGATGGAAGACATGTATACTGGATTTAAAGCTGTGAGAACAGATCCATATGCTATTCCAGAAAATGTTGTTCCAATTAACAGAGTAGAGAAAGAAATCAAATTTAACAAACATAATCCATCTTCACCTTCTATGAGACGGCTGCAATTCCCACTAATGCTGTCATGGGTTCACAAGGTTCAAGGAAAAACGTTTGATAAAATTGTTGTCCGTTTTGATTTATTAAAACAACGAGCCTTTCACTCAGGACAAATCTATGTTGCATTAAGTCGAGTCACAAGTTTAGACGGTTTATACCTAACGGGTACATTTGCTAAATCAACCATTAAGTCAGACACACGAGCAACAGAGCAATACAATTACATGCGAGAACATTGAAAATTGACACAAAAAGAAACTGGTGTAATTAGCGAAAATTCTATTATGGTCACTTTGCTTAATACAAGATCCTACAACAAGCATAAAAACGATATTAAATCCGACCGCGTTCTCATGGAAAGTGAATTATTATGCCTAACGGAAACTCAGATACCATTTAGTTCATACTGCGACACAAAACTAGATTACTTTACTTTAATTCCAAACAACAATGTGGACAAATTTTCTAGTCTATGAGTTGGTCATAATGAAACTATACAATTGTTTGATACTGTAAAAATTCCTGGTGCAATATTTTTTAGAATGACAAAAAAAACGTTTCACGAAAACGCTATTAAGGTTTTGCTTCTATATCGTAAAAATTCCCTCAATAGAGATGAGTCATTATACCTTATTCAATATTTTTTGGGAAATGAAACTGTTGATATTATACTCGGAGATTTTAATGTGAATGCATTTAGCGATGAAAACTATTTCCTTGATTTTCTTACTGGATATAAACAAGTCGTAACCTCGCCAACTCATATATCAGGTTCACTTATTGACCATGTCTATATCCGTGAGAATGTTTTAAATACTCTTAATGTCGAGACCTTCGTTAAAACTGTCTATTTCAGTGATCACGATGCAATCAGGCTTAAACTCTCTCTCTCTGATTTGAAAAAAACAACAAATGGAACATAAAATCTTTACAGACGACTTCAAACAACTTTTTTCTTCGTGTTTTTAACCTCCTTTATTTTTTTGGCATTTTAGACTTTTACATTAATACTGTCCTCGATCGCAACGCATATAATTGCTTTCCAACACGTTTGCTTAAGGCGGAAATCTTCAAGCCACAGGGCTTCTTGTTGATTCATTGATTCATTCAATTTACTCAAACTTTATTTTTGTCTGCCAGAAGAAAAAATGTCTCGTTTTGGACTCTTCTATAGCATTTTTTGTTATATTTGGTTTACATTTTAGACATTTTCAGTTTGTTATATAAAACATTAATTTTGTTTTTGTTAATTTTTGCGTGTGGTTTTAAAATACTAATACAGCTTTCAGTCTTTTAATCAACTGTTGCATAAAGCCCGAGTCACACCAGACATAAACATTTCAAAGAAACAGGTCATGAACTGTTGTGTACATTATCAAATGTCGCACATTCGAAGCGGTTAGTTGCATTCATTTCGTTTTTATCTTTTTCAGTCAGGGATAACCGCAAATTAGACTATAATAGTCTAATTAGTCTACGATAGCTTATTTTGGCATAGTCATAAGAAAAAGATAGTCTGGTAAGAAACAATGATCTATCGTTCTCATGTCTTTATGGACGAGATATACTGGCGCCCAAGTCTCCGATCCTGCACAGAAGTTCTAAATGGCGCATTTTTAACTGTTGTTCTTTTTTGGTATTTCGGTTATTTGTTGCAATTTTTACTATGCCTGGCGAAAATTGTGCTATATTTGGATGCCCTACATCACGGAGAATCAAAGAGCTCAGTATTTTTAAAGTTCCATTACCCAATGGTGATGTAAACAAGAAATGTGGGAAGGAACTTATTAGCATTATTACGAAAGATAGGGTCGTTGATGACCTGCTGAAAAAACGCATCGAAACATTTAAATTATATATATGTGAACGTCATTTTTCTTCAGAACAAATCTGGGTTTATTCAACTCGCAAAAGCTTGAAAGAAGGAGAGCTACCTCATCTCAATCTTCCACAAAAAAGTATTGGTCAAACCACTTCAAAAGCTTCTCGACCAGCACTTCAATTCAAAAAAGGCCAATGACAACCGCTACATCTTTTTTTTGCTGATGCTTCGCATCTTATAAAAATATCACGAAATTTTCTCTCAAATTCTGGTTCTGGTCGAGCTACACGTTATATGTGGAATAGTGGTTTGTATATTCTTTGGAGTCATGTTACACAACTCTATCATGAAGACCTAGAAAGTTATTTCACAAGTTCACAAATGATCATGTCCAACTGACACCTTTCCCTGTAATGAAAGTTCCTCTTGCCGCTCAAGTCCTTAGTGAAACTGTTGGTAGTGTTTTGAATCAATTCGGTCCACCTGAAGTAGCTGGTACAGCACAATTTTGTTTCATGATGGAAATTTTTTTTCATTGTTTGAACGTAAAGAACACTGTTGAACATGATTTGAAAAAAAAGCCATTTTTAGAACATTATGAGTCAGTTGATAATGTATTTTTTGCATGGTTGGATGATTTTCTTTCCTATTTTACATTATGGAAAGAATCTATTGAAGAACGTGACGGAAACTTTACAAAAAATGCAAAATCAAATGTTTATTTCTTGGCAGACACACGAAGGACTAAAAATTACAGTCAATTCAATCAAAGAAGTTGTTAAATTCATTTTAGAACATGGTGTACCATATATTCTTTCAGAAAGATTTTGCCAGGATGACTTAGAAAACTATTTTGGTAGACAACTTGGAATTGGATCTCGTCGTGACAATCCTTCTGTAAGAGATGTTGGGTATAATGATAATATCATCAAAGCTCAATTTTCCAAAGACCTATTGCTGGGAATGTTTAGGGGACAAGCAGTAAATTTAACATCATTGATGACACTCCATTACCGAAAAGAAAGAAGACTCAGTAAACCCAAAAGTTCCGGACATGAACTTAAACTGTCACAATGGCTATTTTTATAGCCACAAATTTAAAAAAACATTATTTTTTGGTTTCTCTTATTCTGAAAGACTAGCTAGAGATTGGCTTTTGTTGATGGTTCACTCTAGAAATGCCAATTTCATTTTTATTATGGAATTAGGCAGATTAAACCATATTACTACCAAGGGTAAGTTTATTTGTTCTTACAATTTTTTTCTACAAAGTTTAGTGTTGGTAGAATTTAATAATATTTACTACTTGAAGCTGCAAAAAATTACTATATAGCAGCAGCTTTCTTTTACTTGGTAAGCTAAGCCGAATAATGATTTTTATTAAGTGTGTGGCTATAAAAATAGCCGTTATGGCAGTTTTTAAAGTTCATGCCTGGAACTAAGTCAATCAGTGTCCCATATCTGTGCTGCTGCTTGATTTCTTTATTTCAGTTCTTAGTGATCTCTTTTTTGCAGCCTTCTTAGCAGCTTTGTGTTTTTCACGTATATCTCTTGCATATGAAAAACTCCGAACTTTTGTATACAAGGTGAACATATGTTCCAGAAGGTTTATACTGACTTCTTTGCTGACTTTTGGATCCACAGTATAACAAACACTATTAAAGTTTAAAAAAAAGAACAGTTTTTCAACTTATCTTCAACAAGATCATGACATTTCAAAGTTGTGCTGAAATGTGAAGTTTTCGATCGAAATATTTTTTCACATTCTTGAAAAACATCTTGAATTTGTTTATTCACTCTCCACAATCCACCTTGTTCCGTATATTGATCAATGTCTGCGAATTGTCACAGTCACAGTCAACTTTGCATGCCTGTAAAATTATAGCCTACTTGTTGTAATCAGTGAACTTCTTTGAGAAACGGAATTTTGTGTGAAGCTTATGTACAATAAATCCAGCTATATATTGCAAACTTTTCAGCTCATTTTCAGTAATCACCAAAACAGTATCAGGAAGAGACGCCATAACTTTATCGGTTCCTGAGAGATGAATTAAAATGTGATTAGCAACTTCAGTTAATAAATTGTTGCTTAAAGTCACATCTTTAAACTTTAGGGGTAAAAGATTATCCCCTAGTAAGCCATAAAAATGAGAATAAAAATCCTCAGCATCACCATGAAAACTTTCAATCAGGGGCTTTATTTTGTTCCAAAGTTCAACGGCTTCATCGGTTGAAAATTTAAATTTATCCTCTGAAAACATACATCTTGCTGCTTCAGGTAAACATCTGTCACCAAAACATATCTCAGCACTTTTTCTCACAATTAATTTTATTGTTAATGAATGTAGCTTCTTTAGAATTTTTTCTTCTTTTGACAATTTTGGCACGGACAGAAAAGGGCTAGCATCTGGCATTTCTGACAAGGCATGCTTAACATTGCAATGTCTGGTTAGACCACGTTGTGATTTGCAAACATTATCGCAATTTTGGCAACGGTAAACCTCATCTTTCTTGCAGCTTTCAACTTCTGTTACAACAGCATCTAATTCTGTGTTAAAATCCACATTATGTTCCAAAAAACCACCATCAATTAACTCAAATAGATCATCAAGATCATCTCCAGCCAAGTAATCCTCTCCTATTTGATCCGCCATTACTAACTTCCGTGCAGTATCGGAGGGTCGTCCGAGACAACTTAAGGATAGGTTGCGCAAACAATGTCGGAGACACTGCAATGACTTCGAACATGGCGGACGTTTTTCCGCTAACGGTTAATTGGAAATGTGAAACAAAGCAGTAAATGTGAAGTTTTTGTTCGTGACTAAACGTATTAAGCAGATTAACTTTGCCGCGAAATTACTGGTACTTGTTATGGTCACTTTAAATCGACCGCTAGTGAATAACGAATCGAATCGAAATACAAACGCAAATGGCAGTTCCGCGCAACCAATTCAATTGGCGATACTTCTACATCATTCAGATGCAACTCCTGTAATACGAGAACTTTTACCACATATAAAGGTTTAAATATTCATCTTAGAACATGTCTACGAAAAACAAATGAAGCGACAATTACAACATCTTCAAGCCCACCAGCTGCCGAACGAATTATTCCAACAACTGTAGTAAATGAAAATTTTTATTGGAAGAACATTCCAGGGTCAAAATTTACGCATGATTTAGACTATACATATGAAAGAATAGTTTATTGGAAAAAGAATTTGTTTTTACTACCTCCTGGTGCGGCTGGAAAATCGTTTATTCGAGAAATGACACGTCTTATAAATCTTTGGATCGACGATTCGCCGATGAAACCTATTTCGATAAAAGCACTTCATGTAATGCCTTCACTGTTGTTACAAAAACCCAGCAAGAAGTCGAAATCAAAAGACCATACAAAAGCTTTACAACGGCGCTTGACACTATGGGAGAATGGCGAATTGTTAAAACTTTTTGATGAAGCTGTCGCTATTCAGGAAAGACTTCAACCACCGAATCCGAAAAGTGATATTTCATCTATTTCGAAAAAGTTTCGATTGTTCATGCAGAAGGGAAATATCAACAGTGCTTTGCGATTATTAACTGACAACATGACGCAAGGTATCCTTCCACTTAACGACGAGACATTATTATTATTGGAGCAAAAACATCCAGATCAGGGGAATCTTGGCGAAGATACGTTAATAGATCAACCGTCACAGCGAATCCATGATATTGCTTTTGATATCATTGATGAAGACATGGTATTGAAAGCTGCCACGTATACCAAACGTGGTTCTGGTCCGTCAGGTTTGGATGCTGACGGATGGAGACGTATACTTTGCTCTTCCACATTTGGTACAACCAATACTGATCTACGTAAAGCCATAGCCGAGTTAACGAAGAAGCTGTGTATTGAATCTATTCCAGAATCTGATAGATCTCCGCTTGAAGCTTTTGTTGCTTGCCGTTTAATACCGTTAAACAAAAATCCTGGTTTACGACCAATTGGTGTTGGTGAGGTGCTTCGTAGAATAGTTGGGAAGATTGTGATAAACATATCTAAAAATGACGTAATTAAAGCAGCAGGTTCGTTACAAGTTTGTGCTGGTCAAAATGCTGGTGTTGAAGCAGCCGTCCATGCGATGCATGACAATTTCGACAACGATGATACTGAGGCTGTTCTTCTAATCGATGCTGAGAATGCCTTTAACTCAATTAATAGAAAGGTAATGCTGCATAACATTTCGAAGTTATGCCCAATGATTGCTACGTTCATTAACAACTGTTATGCTGTGCCTGCACGTTTATTCGTGATAGGCGGAAAGGAGATTCTTTCGAGGGAAGGCACCACACAGGGCGATCCGACGTCGATGGCTGCGTATGCTATTGGAATCATACCATTGTTGAAAGCACTTTTCAACAATACACGTTCGAATGACCACACCCTTAAAGAGGTTGCATACGCTGATGATTTTACTGTTGCTGGAAAACTTTACGAAATTAAAGAATTTTGGTCGAAAATCGTTGACATCGGTCCGAAATACGGCTACTTCCCGAAGGCGACTAAATCCCATCTAATTGTGAAACAAGAGTATCTACTTAGTCCTGAGCAAATCTTTGCAGATTCAAATATTTTGGTAACATCGACTGGTCAAAGTCATCTCGGTGCAGTCATTGGTAGTCAGTCTTACAAGATTGAATATGTTAATAGCAAAGTTGCAAGTTTAGTTGAACAGCTAAAACTTCTATCAAAGATTGCTGAACTAGAACCTCAATCATCTTATTGTGCGTTTGTAACCAGTTTTAAAGCTAAATTGACATTTCTTCTCCGGACTGTTCCTCACATAAAAAAATTACTTCAACCGATAGAGACAGTCTTCAGAAACGAATTCATACCTGCGATAACTGGTGGTCATCTATGCTCCGAAAACGAAAGGCTTTTACTATCACTTCCCACACGACTTGGAGGATTGAATCTCACTATTTTTCCTGACGACGCACAAGTACAATTTAATAATTCAAGAATGATTACAAAATGTCTTGCGACTCTATCGAAAAGCAAGACATAGATGGTATCTACGATGTTGGAAAAACAAAAACAGCTAAAGCACAAGTTAGAACTTTAAAATTGGATATCCAGAAAGAGAATATGGCCCTATGTAGAAATAACATGACGGTGAAGCAAGTTAAGGTAAACGACATCAACCAACAAAAAGGAGTCTCCAATTGGCTCAATGTATTGCCAATAACTGAGCAAGGTTTTTATCTCAACAAGCAAAAGTTTTGGGATGCTATGCGTCTACGCTACAATTGGAGCATTCCCAACTTACCCAGCAGTTGCGTTTGTGGAGCTCGATTTGTTACGAGACGTCACAACGACATTCGTGACCTCACATCAAAGTTACTCAAGGATGTTTGTCATGACGTACAGTTAGAACCGAATTTGCTACCGCTGACTGGAGAACGTTTCGATTTAAAGAGTGTAAAAACCGGTGATGATTGTAGACCGGACATTCGTGCTCGTGATTTTTGGATAAACGGCCAACAGGCATTTTTTGACGTAAGGGTTTTTGACCCCACTGCCTCGAGGTACAACAACCAAACACTACAGCAATCTTTCGTTTCAAACGAGAACGAGAAGAAAAGAAATTACAATCGTAGAATTTTGAGTGTTGATAATGGCAGTTTCACGGCGCTTATATTCTCAATTCACGGAAGCATGGGTCGCGAATGCATCACTTTTTACAGTCAACTTTCGGAAATGATAGCGGATAAGAAGAACATACCCATTTCAACTGCAGTCACACATATACGCACAAAAATTTGTTTTGCTCTGTTGAGTTCTGGTTTAATATGTTTAAGAGGTTCGAGAAGTTTATATAAAAAGTTCGATGTAGGAGATGATATTGTGATTGATCATGAAATTTCAACTGTTAAATCGTTAGCTAGGAATATGTTGTGTTATGTAGTAAATTAGTCCCTTGTAATCATATAATGTTCTAGTTATTGTTGTAAAATTGAAAAAAAAAAAAAGTGACCCGTAAAAAAACAATGTCGGTGGTCGTTGCCTCTAGAGCCTAAATAGACTATTTCTCATTTAATTGGTATGGTTCAGAAGTGAAAACGACACAAAGTAGTGGTAGAAAATGTATTCTTAAATAGTATGCAGTTATATTTGGGGTATGGGTTGAGGTGCTAGGGCTTCGTTAAAAATTAAGTACTGAAATAAATTACTGACATTGTAACAGACTAGACAATTGAAAAATTACTGACATTGTAACAGACAAGACAATTCGCACTACATGCCTTAGACAACGGACTCTTGAATCTTGACACTACATGTCTATTATGGTGAGTGTTTATCGTAACAGTAGGCACACGGGCTTCTTTTTACTGCACCATATGGCCACTGGCTTCTTTTAGACATTTTGAGAACGGACTCATGACACTTGACACATGTCTTACTATGGTGAGTGTTTATCGTAACAGTTGGCACATGGGCTTCTTTTTACTGCACCATATGGCCACTGACTTCTTTTAGACATTTTGACAACAAACTGATGACACTACATGTCTATTATGGTGAGGTTTTTATCGTAACGATTGGCCCACGGGCTTCTCTTTCCTGCACCATATGGCCACTGGCTTCTTTTGACATTTTGACAACCGACTTTTGACAGTACATGACCATTAATGACAATTAAACGTTTGTCTCATTATAACAGACTGACATGAACTGACACGCTCTACACATAAAACTTACTTAACCCTATCACTGTAAAGAACATACATTTGTGGCGTCGTAGATTAGTGGTTATAGCTCTCGTACTCTGTGCGGGAGACCGGGGTTCGATTCCTCTTGACGGCGATTCAACATGGGCGAGTGAATGTTACCATAGCCCCGGGTTACCCCAAGCCATGTGAGGGAAATTGGGAAGATGGCACACTGTGTGGGCCGTTGGATGTTGCCGGGAGTTGTCTAGTAGAGCGCGGGCTCTAATTGGGTCTGCGTAGCTCAAAATGGGCATTTAATACTCTAGGACTCTCCATCTACGCCATGGCCCCTCCTGGAAATAATAGACAGGGTATATCCCTTGATATTTGTGAGGCTAGCCATGTAAAATATGCACATCTCTATACAACACTCTAGGCTTGACCAGAATTAGTTGAATTATAAGAAAGAAAATGGCACAGGGGGGCGGGAAAACGTTCTGATCTGTTCAAGAGCAAGAGGCTTACTGTGTTCTACTCCATATTTATACCCCCCTGCTTGTGGTATGGATCTATGGCCTTAAGTAACAAGCCTAAGGCAGTCTATTGTTTTGGTTAAATTAATATAGTGTTGACTATTAGTCATAGGTCACCAACACATTTGTAAAATTAATAATGCAGAATGACAAAACACTAGTGAACCAGGATAGCCTTATACTAGGAGTCAATGGAGACACACCTTTCCTTCTGTAACCCCAATTAACATGTGCTAAACTTTTAGTTTAGCACCATCTAATTAGCCAATCCAAAGACTTTTGACGTATAATTTTTAGTCCCGTGAAGCAAACTATAAAAAATTTTGCTCGAACGAAGATGATGTAGTGAGCAACAAAGCTCCGAAAGAAGATGGCGCGACCAGACGTGGTTTTCGAGATAATCATAAAAGAAGATAGCAAATCGCCTAAATAGGAGATACTTGCCTAATAAGTCTATGAGAAATCTGCTAACTAAGCTACTAGCCTAATTTGGCGTGATAGCCTAATTTGCGGTTATCCCTGACTGTTTTTAGCTGGTCCTTCTCTTGTGGTTCTTTAAAAAAATTGCTGGTTCTCTGTTAATCACTTCAAAATACTGGTGGTTCTCTGGTGGTTACTCTAAAATACAGCTGATTACTGCTGGTCCCTTCTTTAAGCAAAAGCGAGCTGGGCTTCCACTTTGAAGAACAAAACTATTCATGTCTTCTGCGATATATGCTGTTACTTATGCTTAATAGATAGACGAACTACCCATCACCTTATTATAATGACGTTAAGCCCATGTCTCATTACCATACAACATAACACTTCTTACACAGGCCTCATGCAACCTACCTTTTACCTCAATTGACAGGACTCTGCTAGTCAACAAAGGAAGTAACTCCCTGAACCTTTTACAAGCAGAACCTATCCTGCAAGTAACACTTCTTCCAACACCCCCTTCACTGCCCAACATATCACCTAAGTAACAGAAGTTCTGAACTATCTCTAACGAGCCACTGTTGTACATCATTAAGGCTGGAAATACTTCATTCTCTAGAATCTTTTCACCCTTAGTGCACCCTTAGCCCTTTCTCTTCTAGTCCTTTCTTCCACTTCTCAAACTTTTCAACCAATTCTTCCATCGACTCTGCTATGAGAACCAAATCATCTGCATACAATATCTCCCATGGACATGGACAAGTGTCAACATTAAAACTAAATTTCTACAAGGTGAATTTATTGACTAAAATGTGTTTTTATATCTAACTCCTAAAGTCAACTGTGGATACAGTGTATGTGCGTAAACTCTACAAATGTGTTCATGGTCTATCGGATGCTTCTCTTGAATGGTATCAGCATGTCTAATCTTTTTTTACATGGCACATAGGTGTGTTGATTGGGATGTTGGCGGTTGTATTGTTGACTTTGGTCTTCACGTCTTTTGAAAGGAATAGACCATAATACATTATAATAGACAAGATTGATTACATTAACATACTGCAGCCAATTACCATTCTCAGGATAAAAATATTCCTACCTCAAAGAAGAAAAATGTTTTACATTAACAAATTTGACAACTCTTGGATAAGTAATCAAACCTGACCATACATCAATTTTTAATAATCAAATCTAGACAAAGTCAATATAGAAAAATCAACCATGAAAGATATTGTTGCCCTCAACAAAGACAGTAAAAAAGACTGTGATGTTTTCACATTTAAATAATCCCATAATCCTATTGAAATTATTGTTTATACATATGCAGCATTTGGAAATCTGACGGATGGTGGAAGTCAAGGTTACCTTATTATCTTTGCTTGTGAAAACAACTTCATCAGCTTGCAATCTAAACAACTCAAACGGATTGTCAGAAGCTCGCTTACTGTTGTAACAATGGCCAAGGGTGGAGGCATCGATGCAGCATACACATTTTGCAGCAGCATACTCTGAGATTCTTTATGGTTATAATGATAATAGACTGCCCAGTGACATAACAGACAACAAATGACTTGTGGCAAGAGCATTGAAACACCTGATTAATAACAAGGATGTGAACAACTTACTGACACTTTAATGAAGAATGGTGTGTCATCACATAAACTAATGTGGTAATTTGCCAGAAATTGTTTGATGTACTGAAATTACTTCACATTTATGTTTTATTAGATATTTGTTTTTATCTGTAAGAATAATGGTTAGGTCAAGAAATGACTTTAGAAAAGAGAGTAAATGTGTCATACTTATCTGAACATATTGTGTATATATATTTCAGACTTGCGAATCAATGGTCTTGAAATATTTCAAATTTAGTCAAAGTATTCCGTAGAAAATTTTAAAGATTCTAAATTTAAGACTTGATGGTGTAGTTTACCATTGTTCCTTTTTTGTTTCTCAAACGTCTTATATGTCAAGGTACTCCAACCCTTTTTTTTAGCTCACTCGACTTTATTACTATCTCGCCTGTGAGGATAGTATTGGTTTCCAACTCCTAACTGACTAACAATGTCCCAAATGGTCAATTGCAACGTAATCAACAAGCTTTTTTATGCAAATTTTTTTTAAAAAAAAACTACCTTTGGGTGGATTCGAACCCACAGCCTCTAGGTTCACGTTACGACGCCTTAGCCAACTGAGCTATTACGGCTTCAGTAAAAATTTACGAATTTATGAAAATTTTTGCGAATTAACTCAAAATGATTTATTGATGCAAAATACAAAAGTTTTTTTGAATTTTTTTTTTTGCGAAATGATTCCTCTTAACGAAATGAAGTTGTTTTAAGGGAATAAACTAAAGAAATTAAATAAAGGAATTTTCCCATTATAAGGATTTTATAAGAACTTTCAAACAGTATTTTCGAGAAATGGCCAAAGGCCCTCAGAGGTATGGGACCTAAAAATTTCACATGTATGTTTCTAATAAATAAATATAAAAAGTCAGTAAAAGCCGTAAATCAATTTTTAGGTTTTATAAAATGACCCCGTTAAAGAAGAGGCGAACTGTGCATGACATGGCTGCTGAATAAAAGTTCGTGATGAACAGTGTTGATTTTGACGACCAGACCAACTTGCTTGGTCTGATCCATAATAAATCAATTTACATTTTACACAGCCATCATAACAAAAAAAGTCAACTGCCAGTTTTGTTTATAATATCTTTGTGAGTGCTTAATTATTTATAATTCAGTATTTTCACAATTTGCTAAACGGTTGGCTAAACTAAAAAACAATGGGATATATTTCTTTTTATGGTGATGGTCACGGTTAATACGAACAAAATAATTAAACAAGAAAAAGTTGAAGATCAATATTGCAAAATGTTGAACAACATGTGAAGAACATATTTTTATTATTTTACCCTACTGAACTTACTGAAATTTGTAAGCAAAAAAGATTTGAAAATAAAGATGAAGCCTCCACATTGTGTGTCCGATCTGTTGTTGAATGTTTCCGGTCTGTATATTCATTAAATTTGGCGCCATCTTATCATAACAAACTTCACCATTCGAAGCTAGTAGTATGTTGTGGAAAAGGGACTTAAAACATGAAAAAATATTATTGTTGATCATAACAGATATTCCTTAAGTTTAAATGAAGGTTATAAAATTCTTTTACTACTATAGTACGTAAAATATTCTCAGTAATCTCTAGTCAAAAATCTTATTTTTTAAGTTTACTGGTAAGTACATGCAAAACTTGCTTACTTTGACCCTGTACAACCATGAAATTCTGTAAAATTGTTGTTAGGAAGATATATAGATACTTAGTCGTTAAATTTAGTTATTTATTTGTTATTATAGTAGTTATTTCGGTAGATTTTAGGATTTAGAAAAGTATAATTTTTTAACTCTCACTTATAATTTATTTTCTGGCTGCCACAATATAATTTTTCGTTCGCCTTTCCCTTAATAAATTAAAAATACATTGTTGCAGTGATGTGTAATTGGCATTGACATGCGAGATAGTTTATGCAGCCCCTGCATCTTGTTTGTTTTTATGATGCACCATGGTCTTGTGTTTTCTTTTCCTTATATGATAGTGAAAAGATATATGCTCACTCAAAGATAAAACAGAGCCCCAAATTGTAACAGCTTTTAAATACTTATATATATAAGTGTTTAATTGTCTTTTATTTATATAGCTAAGTACGTAGTGATGATGATGGATCAGTTCTTCAAATCAAAGAAGGCAAAACTTACATCCCAAGAGCAACGTATATCAAAACCAATCAAAAATCTCCCTTGGGTAGAAAAATAGTGAGTATGTCTTGATTCTCATTCTAAATTAGTAAGTAAAATCTTACTGTGAATCTAAGAATTATTTTTCTTTATTTCAGTCGTCCAAGAACAGTTCAAGATGTGGCACACCAAGATGAAGTGGTTGCTGTTTTGCAGAACACTGTGAAAGGAAGTGATTTTCCAAATCTTCTGTTTTATGGTCCTCCTGGTACTGGAAAGACATCAACTATACTAGCTGTATGTAGACAGTTGTTTGGGTGTGTCTTGTTTGTTTCTTTTTAAAATTTAAATCCTTTTTTCAAACCAACCTGGGACATTAAGTAAAGGGACTGTCACAAAATGCTCATGCATAAATCTTATCAGAAACTTTAATTGTATCATAATATAAAAAAATCCCTATCTTAAAAAATAAAAATTGGGAAAAGTATAAACAAACCCACTATGGAGTGATGATGCAATTGGCATATTATAATCTACATTATAATACCAGACTTGCTGTCTATGAGCCAAAATGGAAGTGTATATTCCTTTTATTTTTTTAAAAATCTTTCCTTTCATGATTAAAATTGAAGTTGTGTGTTGTAGTAGCATTTCAATTTAATTTATTTTGCCAGTAAGAAAATGTGTAAAAATACAAGTGCTAGATTTATAATAGTTACTATAATTATCATGGCAGGAGAGCAATACTGTAGCAGAAGCTAATAAAAATGTAGAGGTCATCCAAAGGTAAAAAAGGGAGGGAACTGTATTGTCTATAAAAGTAGATACTGGTGTCATTAAATTATTAAATAAACAGAAAAAAGGAGGAAATCAAGCAGAAAGTTTTTTGGTACCACCAAAGTTTTGTATGCTGCAAAAAGTTTAAAATAAAAAAAATCAAATAAAGAGAGACAGAAACATCATGTCACATTATAACACGACAGATCAAGAAACATCACAGAGCAATTTTACATAACATTAATGAATTACATATCAAGAATTACATTAGAAAAGACATGGAGGGTCATAACTGGAAAGAAAATTGAAGTGAGTTTAGATTTTATAGATGGGACAGAAAGTAAACTGAAAGATAAATAAGTTGCCTTTTGAAAATTATTCCAAGATGAAACTGTTTTAGACTTGATTGAGTTTAGACTATAGGATGTAGTGTTGCA
Organism: Hydractinia symbiolongicarpus; assembly: GCF_029227915.1. NCBI lineage: Eukaryota > Metazoa > Cnidaria > Hydrozoa > Anthoathecata > Hydractiniidae > Hydractinia > Hydractinia symbiolongicarpus. Next base: position 21,348,192 of record NC_079877.1, read on the forward strand.
ATTAAAGTGGTCTAGTATACCAGCAGATTTTTTTCTTGTGTTATAGCGATGATGGATAGCATTGACATCAAAAGTTTCAGCAAGTGGTTGAGGAATGTTATTTAAGCAGATGTTTTTTAATAGATAGATAGATAGATAGACAGACGTGCATATTCTACATGGCTAGCCTCACAAATATCGAGGGATATACCCTGTCTATTATTTCCAGGAGGGGCCATGGCTTAGATGGAGAGTCCCAGAGTATTTAATTCTCATTTTGAGCTACGCAGACCCAATAAGGGCCTGCACAGTACTAGACAACTCTTGGATACATCCAACGGCCCACACAGTGTGCCATCTTCCCAATTTCCCTCACATGACTTGGGTTAACCAGGGGCTATGGTAACATTCACTTGCCCATGTTGAATCAGCTTCAAGAGGAATCGAACCCTGGTCTCCCGCACAGAGTACGAGAGCTATAACCACTAATCTACGGCGCCACAGTAAGGCTAGGTTGTGATTGATGGATGCTGCAGAGACCAAAGGAGGTGAGGAGGTTAGCAAACGAATAGCGTTATTTTGAAGAATGTAAATAGTTATGAAGGAAGAGATAGGTTGACCCCATGCTTGACAGCAGTATATGAAGTTTGAATAAAAAAGAGATTAATATACCTTGATTGTGACTTGGCATGAAGTGTCTCTGGTTTGCAATAATGCAGGTGGTAGATGTTAGTTTTTTTGCTGTGGCATTGATGTGTGGTTTTGAAGATATTATATTCTGTTTTTGAGGTGTTAAGGGATATCTTGTTCGCATTTAACCAGGGACATTTAAGGTTGATATTGATATGCTTAGAAAGTTGCTTGATGTTAGAGCTTGAAAGTGTAGATTAGTGTCATCTGCAAACAAATAAACTTCCCCAAAAGGTATTGCATTTATGAGATCATTGACATAAATCAGAAACAATAGTGGCCCCTAAAACCGATCTCTGAGGAACACCATGGTTGTTAAGTAGGGTTCTTGAATGATGCCCATCTACATTGACATACTGGGGACGATAAGATAATACATACTGGGGACGATAAGATAATAGGACTTCAAAAGTGAGTTAGCTAAGCCTCTGATACCATAACGGGCTAGTTTTTGAGTGAGAATAGAGCAGTCAACTGTGTCAAATGCTTTTTGTAAATCAACAAATATGCTGCATACAAATTTACCATTGTCAAGGGCGTTCATAACCTCTTGTGAAATTAATAAGATAGAATGAGAGGTTGAGTGAGCTTTTCTAAATTTAAATTGATGCCTATAAAAAAGTTGTTGATGATCTAAAACAGAATAATAAAATAAATAAATAAATAATGCCACTACTCAAAAGGCACCTATACTCAATACATCTAGTAACTGTCCTTAGATGCACCGTGTTTGGTTAAGCATTCTGCCAGCTGACTCTTGCCAGGAAACCAGTGAATAACTACTTCACTTTCTTTCACCATTTCTCTCAATTGTCCAGCATTAACTCGCAGTCTTCGATCTTCAATACTTTTACGCTACCTAGTTGACCCTTCAATGATTTGCAATTTGTGTAACAGACAACTTTTGGTGTATGTAGTAAATTGAAGATTTCTTTTAGCTAGCCAACCAGCATCATCAGCATCAGCCATTGCAGATGCCTCCAAAGCTAGGGGGGATTTCGTGATTCTTGCAAGCATCCTTGACATTCACCTCAACATCACCTTAATAAAAGCTAGTTGTTTATTTCCTACAGCGAGTGTTCGCAACCATGCTCCTGGGGTTCAGCAAAAACAATAATTTCAATCACATCTACTGGTTTGAGTGAACGGAACAACAAATTTCTCAGACTTCAGATACTTGACACAGCGATTTGCATTTTTGATTACTCGCACCAGTAGCTTTACTTTTCAACTTGATATTTAAACCCCCCCGAAAAAATTGATGTTTTCTTTCTATTTTTTGTAAAACTATTTTGACAACCAACAACAACACACCAGCCTATTTTAATTAAAAGAATTTTCATCTTTTTATTGTTGTTTTTAATTTTGTTTAAACTTTCACTTTCTCTACTTTTTCACACTGTCTCCTCATTATGTTGGTTTATTTGGTTTAAAACCACTCTAAAAAGATAAGCATTATAGGCCTTTATTGCATAAACTTTTGTTAGAAAAAAATAAATATACTTTTATAACTGTACTAGTAGATAAGAGAACCACCACTTAAATTTGATGACGTCAGCAAGGACCTGTCAATACACAAAAAAATTCTTTTTACGAAAACTTGTTTACTCATTCCCTTTATTGTGAGACCTTGAAACGCTGATCAAAATAATGTATATGAACATGTAGATATTTATATACCCTTTGTATTCATCGTAAAGGTCTTGAAATACTGATCAAGAAAATGTATAGGATCATGTACTTTTGACAAACGATTGCAAAGATATTGAGGTTTGAATGTTCTTAGATGATGTCATCAATCTGTCCATTCTAAAAGGGATTAGGGGATCCAGGTTTGGTATACTTACCTAATTTAGTCCAAGTTGGTCCCTAGTTACCCACATGTTGAAAAAAGAATAAAGTCACCACCTCGTTTCCAAGTTATTTGGCCTCAAAGTTTTAGGTGCATTGTAATGGCTTCATTGATTTAATATAGGATATTGACGTTAAAGTAGTGGATTAGGCGATCCAGGTTTGGTATACTTACCTAATTTAGTCCAAGTTGGTCACTAGTTACCCACATGTTGAAAAAAGTATAAAGTCGCCATCTCGTTTCCAAGTTATTTGGCCTGAAAGTTTTAGGTGCATTGTAATGGCTTCATTAATTTAATATAGGATATTGACGTTAAAGTAGTGTTATTTTCGTCGCGCCATAACGTCATAAAATTTGACATATTAGACATGTATTTTACGGCAATATCAAAGGAAAATGAACACATCCACTTTGCTTGTCACAGAAACACGGAACTGGCGTATTATTATATACATTAAGCATTTAAAACAAAATTTTAAGAAAAAAAAATTAATAAATTTTAAGTAAACCAACCTTTGTTAACACGGTTTGTTAACCAACCTTTGTCAACACGGTTTTTAAAGGCTGTTTCCTAAAATAAGGACACCCATACCATATATTTTTTTAATGCTTTTGAGGATTAAAGAATAACATTTTTTAACCTTAGTTTGTGTGACCAATGATGACAAGTATACTTGTCATTCAATGTGACGAAACACTTTTCTATGCAAATGAGCATATTCATCATGAGATACTCAATTCCTGTATTGCGCATTATCACTCACTTGCCCAGTACAGAATATGAATATATTAACAAGCTAAAATAGCCAATAAAAAGGATGTTAAACATTTAAAGTGTGCATGACTTCAACAAAAAAAGTCTTTTTCAGCAAGCTCTTCAGTTATTTTAATACAGTTTTCAATCTTGGTAGAGGAGATCGTAGATTTGTTACATTCTATGGCTCATTGTTATACCGCAGAAGAGGTGTGTGACGTTATTATAAACAATGACATTGACTTTGGAAAAATTACATCAACTGATTCCATGGACGACAGTTTTAGCAAAAGTTCTTGCTGCTCCAAAATAGATTCAAATCCTGAGGACGATTTTGTTGAAAGGTCTATAAATGTCAATATTCCTCAACTCAGAGGGGAAGACCTTCCACAAGTGGTGTAAATAGGAGAGGAGCATGGATAGGAGAATGATGTAGAGAAAAAGGCATCACAATTCGGGGTGGTAGTTGCAAGCAACTTCCTGTGAAAAGATTGGTTTCTAATGTTATAGACGAGGAATTATTATTTGACCCTAAAAGCCCAGCTTCTGAAGAAGATTTTAATAATAAATGGAAGAAAAATGCTTCAGTTAAGACAACCAACAAGTACGCACACCAAACCATAAATTATAGTCCACCACTACGTCAAAGATCACTTTAAAACACTTGGAAGGCAGTCACAATTGAAGAAATGAAAAAGTTTTTGGGCCTCATTTTTAGCATTGGACTAATATCTATGCTACCCTATAAAAAGTATTGGAGCAAAGACTTGCTTTTTAAAAATGAGAATTTTTTATCAGTCTTGCCACGAAAACGTTTTGAATCCATCCTACGCTTTTTCAACAGAAAAACCACAATTTGAAAATGACCAACTAAGGAAGTTGCGGATAATACTGGATTACTTAAACCACGTTATGCTAGACGTTATTACATCTGAACAAAACCTTTCCATTGACGAATCAATGATGCTGTGGCGAGAATGTTTTGTTTTTTGACAGCATATCAAGAACAACCGCCCCGAATATGGAATCAAACTCTATGAACTATATACTTATGATGGGCTTGTCGTAACTGTTAAATTATATGGTGGTCAGGGATGATGAACTCAATCTTGGGCAAACAGCAGCCATAGTTTTGAAACTAATGAACCGTTTTCCTGAAAAGGGATATATCATGCGTTTACACATTGTTATTATAATTTAGTTGCTCTACCTGTTATGTTACGTATGTAACAGAAACACTCAGAAAAGATCAGAGAGGCGCCCTAAAAGCAGTAACATTGTCAAAGATCAAGAAAGGCGAGATGGTCCACAGAAGATATAGTTGTTTGTAAATGGAAAGACAAGCGTGACTCGATGTTTGGTATAAACCTAAGAAACTGATTCTTATCTTACCACTCAGGGCTAAGAAAAACCTTAAGATGTTGTAAAACAGCTGGAGTGCATATCCTAGAAATTTTTCTTACAAATGCGTTTTACCTTTACCAAAAATATTCTTCACACAAAGAAGCAAGCCACCTCATTGAATTTTGTAAGATAACATCAAAAATCTGATTAGTGAAAGAAACTACCAAAATCAGCCAAACCAGCAGCCAACTTTCACTATTTGGAAACAATCCCAGCTGGTGAAAAGAAAATGAAACCACAAAATGCTGCAAGCAATGCTGAGAGAATAAAGTCAGAAGAGAATCACAATACATTTGTGGATACTGTGTTGGCCGACCAGCACTTTGTGTTGATCCTTGTTTCCGACTGTACCACCAAAAAACGGAATTTCACACTTGGATAAAGAAACAGCACATGAGGGTGTCAATGAATAGTTATATTGGAATCACTTTTCTGTATATGGTCTCAGAACACTTATTTGACAGGTGTAGTTATATTGTACATTTTGTGAGAATGTTGTATTAGGTCCATTATTGCAATATCTGTAAAAGTTTCAGGGAACCTAAGGTGTATAATAATGTAGGACTAATATTATACAAGTCTTTTTAAATTTTTTAAAAAGTTCTTTTTATTCTCAAGATATTTACTTTTAAAGAATTTCAGATTTAATTATGCTGCATAAATTATTATGTCATATTTAAGTAACTTGGAATCTCCATGTCAGTTTGCAATCAAATTTTGTGAGTAAACATATAGGGCCTATACAAACTTACCCAAATTTTTTTATTGCAAACTAAGTTGCAGATCCCCCAGGTATTGGGTCATTGGAAAATAATTTTAAATACCGTGGGTTCCCTTTAACCAAAAGCGTTTAAGGCTCTTATAATGTTCCAAATCTTATAAAACCTAAAAAAAAATGTTTTAACTTATAAAATAATCCATAATAAAGTTAAGCGATTATACTCGTCATCTGTACATTAGTAACAGTAAACATGTTAAACACAACCCTTGACCTAGAGATCTCTTTTCCATGAGCAAGCAATTGCTAAAAACATACGTCACATATGACATAATTATAAGTTTGAAGCAGTAGTTCTACGGCGTAATTAAACATTTCCCAATATGCCATGCAATTTTTTTTTCATATGGCATAACAAAAAATATTTCACTATAGGATTCAAGATGGCGTACTGATCAGACGTATCTTGGTCTGTTTGTTTACTTTTGACGATTATATTTTGTTGTATTGTTGGAAAAAGGAGTTATTGTAATAATGTATAATAATGTATAATGTAAAATATCACTAACACAAGATTATATTAAAACGATGTGGAATTTGCAGTACACAAGTGAACATAAAAAGTTACGAGCAAACGATCGCTTTTTGGTGATTATTCTTTTACTTTCTGGAGATTCGAAACTCAATCTGGACCCAAGGGAAGATTGCTGGAGCTATCGAAATTACTTGGTCAGAGAGGTCTGAAAGTTTTCCACCAAAATGTAAGAGGATTACTTGCAAATATAGATGAAGTAAAAACTTTGTTATGTGATTTTACCGGGGATTGATATTCTCACATTATCAGAAACAAACATAAACACTGATACATTCAACAATAATTGTGAACTTTACCGCCTGCTGGGGTGCACGTTTATAAATTGCAACAGAAAAAGGGTACTTGTGGTGGTGTCAGAATGCATATTTCTGAAAGAGTAAAGTGGGTAAGTAGAGAAGACCTAGAAAACGAGAAAGTTGAATGTATTTGGATTGAAATTATTTTGAAAAATGGAAAAAGTTTTCTTGTAGGATCGTTATACAGACCCCCAGTTGGATCCAATTACTCACCATCAAACTTTTGCTCACTATTAAACGATGTGTTCGATATAGTGATTAGTGAATTAAAAGAAGTTAAAAGCCTTGAAGACGTAAATGTTAATTATCTTAAGAAATAAAGAAGTTAAAGACGTTTTTGTTCATTTTGGTTTTGAACAAATTGTTAAAAATGCAACAAGAATTACCGACGACTCAAGAACGTTAATTGACACCATTTTTACAGCACATCGATCAAACATTCCAATTGGATGACGTCATACCAACTAGCATATGAGATCATGATATGGTTGGCTACGTACGAAAAATAAACTCTGAGAAATTTAAACCAAAGAACATAAAGTGCAGAAACTATTTAAATTATGACCGTTAAAATGTGCGAAGGGTTGCGTACTATAAACTGGCAGCCTCTATACCTTTGCACAAATGTAAATACTGCATACCGTTTTTTAAAGATAAGCTTACAAACATTTTCAACAAACATGCACCAGTAAAACCTATGAAAGGTCGTTTATACCCTTGGATGACAACTGATATCTGTGTATTAATGACTGGCAGGGACAAAGCAATACGTTACGCTTGGAAAACCAATAAAGCCTGTGTCTCGACCGCGTACAAAAAACTGTAAAACAAGTGCACAAATGCTTTGAACATGGCTAAGTTTAATTCCAACAAAAAACTTTTAGAAGAAAATTCAGATAAAACAAGAAAGTTTTGGCAGACAATAAAAAACATCATGCCTTGCAAATCCAAAGGAACGTCCTGTAGATCACATTTTCTTGAAGACGGTTGTGTTAAAGCTTTTCAAATGTTGCAATGACTTAAAAAAAGAAATCCATTTTCATGAAAGATTTTATTTGGCACCAAACAAAGTCGAGCCAATAACTACACAAAGGTTTATTTTAAATATGTTTCCAAGTCTTTTGTAGAAAATGAATTGAAGAACTTAAACACCAAAAGGCGATTGGTATTGATAACTTTCCACCAGCTTTGGTGTGAAATATCACAACTACTATGTTTCATAATCAATTTGTCTCCGAGTACAGCAGACGTACGTACAGAATGGAAACACGCTACTGTTACACCAATACTCAGTCAGGACCATCTACCAAAGTTGACAACTATCATGCAATTTCAATTCTACCAGTTGCTTAAAAAATCCCTGAACGAGCTGTAGATACACAATTGATTGAATACCTGGAGAAAAATAATTTGCTTTCTGAGCAACAGTTCGGATATCGATGTAAGAGATCCACTGATATTGCAGCTACAGTGTTCCTCGACAGCCTTCTTACCGAAATTGGTCATGGAGATTTAGTTAGGGCAACCTTTATTGATTTGTCTAAAGCCTTTGACACAGTGGGCCACAGTATTCTGCTATCAAGCGCTACAAGTATCTTGGTTCTACAATTGATCCCACTCTAACTATATCATATAACTTCAACAAAGCGTCCCCCTTTATCCCCCTCCAGTGGATTATTCAATTGCTGATGACGAGCCTTCAACTTCACCTGCCAGACAATGAGGCTAGTAGCAATGCTTCCGCTGCCAACATGAGTAGCGATGATGAGACTCTTGTGAACATTCTGCGTAGAGTTCATGCAGGTCATGCAGCTTTGAGTGCCCAAAAAATCTATGCCAAATTTTCTGGGAATGATAAGCTGTCATACATTGATTACCTTATGCAGTGTATCAAGCTTATGGTCACCGATCAGCGTGGACCACCACAACAAATGAATGATGATGTTTCAAGGCTCACAGGGAGGCATTTCCCAACTTTAGTGCCAGTTGGTGCTGGAGGCAAAGCACCCAGGTCAATGAAGAGGTGTCGCGTTTGTTATGAGCGGAAATTAACAACTAATAAAGGCAGGGCTGTGACCACAATTTATGGTTTCCTAGTTATACCCAGACAAATGCTTTAAGATTTACCACACAAAACTTGACATTTTAAAATGATTTTATGAATATTGAATTATTTACTGCCATTTTATTACTAGTTTTATGCTTATATTGAGTTTTTACGATATAACCGCTGACCCGTTATTATTTCCTTTTTTTGTTGTTTTTACGCCAACCTAAGTTTCTCAGGCTCTGGTGAAGATTTTTGTTTGAATTTTTTTTGTTGTGTTAAAATATAGTTTGTCTATTTCATACTTGGAGTTAAAAATTAATAAATTCAAAGTACCAGTGCAATGTTGTTTTTCAAACTTTTAGAGCTTCCTTCCTCGTGTGGCTACTTTCGTTCTCCATTTTGTAAACACTACGCACACGAAAACGAGGCATATCTAATAAGCTTCTGCCTATGTCAGTGGCCAGGTTCAAAATCAAGATTGAAAAACACAGAGACCGCATAAAGAAGAAAATTAGTTTGTAACTCTGTACATTTAAAAATTAGCCCCCGGCTGTGAGCTAGACACTTTCAAATAAATAATTTATTGCTGTATTATAAGTGTTTTTAGATCGTGTACCTTAAAGGCGGGTAATCACCCTGTAGGCAACTTTTTTTGAGGTGCCTATTTTATTGTAAAAATTGAAAGATATACATGATTTTATTGAAAATTGACAACTAGAACATATAAGTCGAAGTATGTATGTATGTATGTATGCTATAATAAGCAATACATAAAATAAATTCCTACTTTGAAACTTTTTTTAAAGGAATATTTGGATGCCTTGGATTTTAAACCAGGCTAAACGATGAAAATCATGATGGTGGAAATCATGATGGTCTTAAGGAAAAAAATGCAGTTTAATTGCAAAGTACGACATATTTAGCGCTGCATGATGGTGCGAGCGAGCGGCACAATAGCTACAGAAAACAGAAATACGCGCTCAAGCTCAGAATGACGTCAATTCAAGCAAACTCAGTGGTCGAACTCAAGTCAAAAATATTTTTGACTTTTGAAACGAACAGTGCTGGCAAGAGTGCTCTTAAATATTGCGCAATGTTCAACACTTTGATGCGTACGCCTTAAGCAGACGTGCCAAAAGATTGAACTGGACTTTCGGCTTGAGCATTAACTACCACCTATCCGGCTTATCATAAACAAGCAAAGCTTGGTGCTCAGCATAAGACATATACCCTGGTCATTTACTTCGGAATTTGTATTTAGAGAAAGGGAAGCTTCATTGTCTTCGAGAACAACCCATGATTTTGCCTGAGGAAAAAAACCCTCGAAATTAGTTCTTCTTAAAATTCCGGAGAAAATATTAAAATTCAATAAAATTTGTGCAGTTTGTTACCCCCTTTAAACTGTTTAAAAGCTTTCTTACGAAGTGTAAAATCACTGTATTTTTTTCAAGAAATATTCTGATAAATAAAAAATAAATAAATAAAAAAAATTTCATTTTCCTATGCTGTAGTTTCATTTTTATGCTTTCCCAAAGAAATATGCCGTATAACATATTATTATATATTGCTATATATATTATTGATTATATTCTTACATTGCCTTTTTTAGTTAGTTAGTTAGTTGGTTAGTTGGTTAGTTGAAAATCAAACAACAACATCACTAATAAAACTAATTGAGAGACTCTTTAGATATACACTGGATGACGTGTCCTGCTGCACCAGATGCACCATCTGGCAAATTCGCATAAGATGCATCTATAAACATAACAAGTTTAAGGTTATGGTTGCAACAAAAAGCAGGTTAGATACAAACTCACAGATTCTGACCATTGGATTGAAGCCAAAGTACTAGGACGTGCAGGAAAGGCCTCTGGCAAATATTCTTCATTGAAGAACATACAAAATTCCAATGAAGAGCAGCCCACTTGTCTTGACTTTGAACAAGTGAGCCAGTGGGAGAAATTGAATTATGATAAAGAACAAATGAAAGAGGTGCATGTTGCTTTTGTGTCTATTGAACAACATGGCAAAAAAATGTCATTGCTGCCAAGGAAAAGAGATCCAGACCTGGAAATATTTTTCTGTGTTTGAGGAAGCGCGACAATGTGAAAAAGCAATATCAACAACTTGGGTGATCACCTAGAAGACAGTTGAAAACAGGTGTTTGATTAAAGCCAGACTCGTTGCCTGTGGATTCAAAGAAGATCAATCATCACAAGTGGACACACCTACAGTTCTTAAAAGCACCCTACATATATTGCTGGCTGTTGCTGGTATTAAAGGGTTACATTGTAAAACAACTAATGTAAAGGCTGCTTTCCTTCGAGGTTAAGAAATCGGGAGAGATGTTTACTTGGTACGACCTGGTTTTTTGTAGAGCAGTTCTGCTCTCTCCCTTTCTGATGATGGTTTCAATTTGATAGCGTAACTATTATCAACAGAAGGAATTGCTTGTTCTCCATGAAATTTTCGAAAAGTGGTTTTCATTTGCTCAAAGAGTTCTTCCTTTTTCATGTAACCAACAGCTGTCAAAACCAACTGTTTCTCTTTATGTGTTAATTTTGCAGCATCCAGCAATTTAAATGCCAAAATGGAGGAACGTAGTTGCATTTCTTTTCGCATTATGTGGTTATGTCTTTTCTCAAATTCAAGTACAAAGTCCTCTATTTTCTGACTAACATCACGAACATATCTATCCAATGTTGTATATCGTTCATAAACTTCACTCAGATCATCTTTTTTAAATAACTTGTCCAAATACGTAATCCAATTTCTCCACACCATCATTGGCATTAATAATTTCTAATTTTAGTTCTTTAAATGCTTTATCACTTACTCCACTTGGATCATTTTCAGGAAATGACAGAGCTATAGCTACTCCTTGTTTTGTTATATCGAGATCTGTTACTATATACCATGCATGAATCTCTTCAACATATCGATCATATGGCTTGTCTTTACTAAACACTGGCAGGTTTTTGTATCCACTCATTTCTAACCCTCTGCTATCATGTAAAACAGAAATAAACACGTTGATTGTGTATAATATATTAAACACCCACCAGTTATTGTTAATACAGTATCTAAAATATAACACAAATGCTAAATCCATTGGACATTAATGTACAATGTATGCTTTTGAAAGCTCTTATCATAAAAGTGCAGGGCAGATAGAAACAAAAGGCATGGGGCCAAGGTTAGCATACTCTGAATTTGAAACTGGTTACCCCACATTTTTGTATCCAAACGTTTTAGGATGAAAACAGCAGTGTTAGATGTTTGCACTACATATCGGAAAAATATAAGAAAACAAACTTAAATTAGACAGTGATTTTTTGTCTCCTTCTGTATCGTGGAGTAGTGTTATTTTTATTTTTTAATATTTTTAACTTAGGCAACTTGGAACAAAGTTAGCAATACTCATTTCAGCATCATACCCACCCAGGTCAACAGGTTATAGATCAATAAATGTTGCAACCTGTTTTTTGAAATAAATTCTTTTTAATTTGAAATATAAAAAGATGCACATGTCTGCTGCCAATATATTATCTTTTTCGTTTTGTTGCTTTAGTCGGCTCACGTTCAATTAGTTTTTTAAATCATTGGTACAGAGATTGATTTAAAAAATATGTTGAATTTTTTCAACTTTTTTGTGAAGGCATATTAATTGTTTTGACTATGAAATCATTAATTATGTTGTAATTCAAGATGGCAGCAAAGGCGGTCGTTTTAAACGTCGTTAAAATTCTCTTGTTTTTAATCATTATTGCTACTGTAGAGAAGAAATCTTTCACAAATTCAAACTCAATATGTTACTTGTTCCATGGTGAAGAAGCTCATGATATCCAGAATCAACATCTTTGTCATTAATATGGATTTCTAAAGAGGAAAGAGGTATTTACATTCGACCAAAACACTCTCTCAGACTACTGTTAATACTAGCAAGAGACGTTGAATTATGTCTCGGACCGTGCGACAAGTGTTCTACATGTAAAAAATCCATTAGAAAAAATCAAAAGGCTACGAGCTGTACACAATGCCTGTCAAAAGTCCATCTAAAATGTTCTAAGGACAAGCTGATTAACGGTTGTGAGAAGTTATACTGTGATTCGTGTTTTGTTTACAACTTCGGCGATCAAGTCGAAGCAGATGGTACCACCTATGAGCACTTTATGAATTTTTTAAAGTCTAAAGGACTTAAATTCTGTCATCTGAACGTTAATGGATTATTTAGCAAATTTGCAAGTTTGGAAATTTTATTTAAAGAAACTTGTAAAAACATTCACATCTATGGAATTAACGAAACACTCTTGAACGAAGTTACGGACAATAGTTTATTCTCTGTTGACGGGTACACGTTTTTCAGGAAAGACAGGACAACCGGCATAGGCAGAGGGTGTTTTATAAAGAATGATATCGACTGGCAAAGAATGTCAGACCTGGAGTCACCGGAAATTGAATCAATTTGGATTGAGGTATTCCAAAAAACACAAGTTCTATCCTAATTTGTATTACTTATCGACCCCCTAATACGTCTAAACATTTTCACCTGGAGTTTAACAACAAACTTAAGTATTATTTTGGAAATCGGTTTAGCTGAGAACAAAGAAAATAGGTGATAATAACTGTGACTTTTTAAAACCAACTAACAACAAATCAATCAAGGAGATATTAAAACGCTTTGTTTTTAAACAGATTATTAAACATGCAACGTGAATTACCAACTTTAGTAATACTCTTATTGATGTTATTCTGACTACAAGAGAAGATCGTATTAGTGATCATAATGTTTTCCCTGTCTCCATAAGTGACCATGATCTGACAGCAGGAATCAGAAAAATGAACTGCTCGAAATTTATGCCACGTAAAGTCACATCACGTAATTACCAAAAATATAATAAAAACGATTTCAAAAGTAACTACAGCAACAACCGTGGTTAAATATACTTAACTTTACGCTGACGGGGCATGGTCAACTTTCAAATCCGTTTTTCGAGCTATAATTGACAAGCATGCACCACTAATAGAAAGAAATGTTAGAGTGAAGGATTGTCCATGGCTCACTGATGACATACGTTCTAAGATAAAGGATCTATATGAAGAATGGGCCACTTATCACAAGTTGAGAAATAACGTGACGCTCAAAGTAAAAACGAGTACAGCAAATCATAAGCGTAAAACTTTACGTGAAACCATCACAAAACCTAAACAACTCTGGCAAAGAATAAAAAAGTGCATTGGCAAATCCAAAGCAAAATCGGAAACTAAACCATCAGTTATTGTTAATGGAACTCTGTCAACAGACAAACAAGAAATTTGTAGCGGCTTCTGTCACTTCTTCACTCACATTGGAAAAACTCTTCAGAAATTATTACCGTTCTCTGAAACTAGCATATGGAAGAAACATGATCATTCTACTATCAAACATGAACTGAATCCTAATATGATCATCGTTTCACGTTCCAAAAAGTAACAATTGAAACTATAATAAAGAAAATTGCTTCACTTAACTCATCCAAATCGCCGGGATATGACGATATACCGGTACAATTTCTCAAAGATGGCGCCGAAGAAATAGCACCAATCATTGCTTGTCCAATAAACAACTGTTTAGCGTCATCTGCATTTCCAACAGCTGAAAAAATTGCAAAAATTACACCTATACATAAAGGTGAATTAAAACAGAAAATAGGTAACTATTGACCCATAACCGTTTTAACATGTTTTTCGAAGCTATTCAAACTTATAGTCCATGAACAAGTTTATTCTTATCTAGAGGCGAATCAATTTCTCAATTCATCCCAGGTTGGTTTCAGAAAAAACCGTTCTACTCAACATGCAGTGACCATACTTCCTGACCATATTAAGCGTGGTATTGATAATAGTATACTGACAGGCGCTGCTTATATAACTTGTAAAAGTACCTTAACACAGTTTGCTTTAAAGAAGACACTAAATTAAATAGAAATATCCAAGAAGACGGTGTATTGCTTAGGCATTTCCAGGCAAACCTAAACCTTAAAAATCAGTTTATTTTACTTTTAAACAGTCATTAAATGCCTGTGGAAATCCACTTAGGCAGAAAAATATGGGGAAAAATCGGTTGGTTGAATTTTGATGACATCAGCAATGGCCCCTTGATGTATGGCAAAATCTCTTTATAGAAATCTGTTTACCTTGTGCCTCTATTTTGTAGAGCTTGAAGTTCTGATCAAAATGATGTATATCAAGGTTAAAGTATTTTCGACAGGATCAAGGAGATCTCAGGTGTTAAAAATTTTTGCTGACGTCTTTTTAAGCTTTGTTTGGCAGTTACTCCCATTGCACAGAGCTTGAAGCATTGATGAAGAGACTGTATAGGATAATATGCATTAAAGTTGGCATATTTTGTTTTAAAATAATAAAAACACACCATTACAGAGTTTCAAAGTCAACCGTAATTCCTGTATTTTTATCTTTACCTCTGACTAAAAATTTAAAATTTTTTACACACAGGCCACACTAAATAAGCAATGCAACAACTTTTTTTTGTGTCGTTACAAATGGCCTATATTGTTAACCCTGTCTGAGGAAGAAGAGGTGTGCTAAATAAGCTTCCTCACCCAATTTCTTTGTTATAATTTCTGAAAAATTCCATTTTGGGTGTTGAAACATGGCAATTATTTATCATTTTTTGCTAGCTTCAGGACAGTTAAAATATTTTTGATATGATGTACCATGTGTCTGTTGTCATGTTGAATCTTCAGTATTTGCATGACTTTTTATTTCCAAAGTTTATGCTCAACTGTTTCAGCCTTTTTCCATTTCTGAAGTTTTCAAAGATGTCATCTTAAACTGAATAACATCATCCAAAATTTTTAACCCAGTTGACTTCTAATCTTTAGCATTATGAAAATTTTAAAATAACGTTAGATTGCTTGTTCCAGACTTATAACTTAGGATTTCCTTTTGCTTGACAGAACTTTAGTTCCTATTTAAGCTTAACTACAAAATTTCGTTGCAAACAAACAAACAAACAAACATATATCACATTCATTTAAAATCTTTTTAGACATGATTTATACAGAAGTCGTGTTCTTGAACTAAATGCATCTGATGAGCGTGGTATCCAGGTATTGATTCTGTTTCTTACGCTATACATCTTGCATGTAACTATTTTATTATTTTATTATTTTTATAGAATAATTTCTTTGCATGTTTTTTTTGATTACATAAAAAATCATGGATGCGTTTTAGCAGTTTGTCTAGTATATATACATCTCCATTTTGCGTGTTTAATCCTTAATGTTTTTGGTTGTTTTACTAATTTTTGGACCTACCTGGTACACGCAAGGTCCTATAAAATGACCTGTGCTGGTTCGTGTGTTACCAGCTTTTGGTTTGTTTCTTTAGTGGGAAAAATACTCTATTTTATTGTAAAAACAGAAATGTATACATGAAAAACGATATCCTGAAAATTTTATTAAGGAGTGAAAATCAGAACTTGTTCAAATGTTTTCTTGAAATAGTGAACTCACCCTATTTATCTCCCGACTACAGAGCCGCTATTGCAATTCCTTGCACGATTTACACGATTATAAACGCATGGCAAAATTGACCACATGGTTGCTGAGGACATCACAGAAAACATAACAATGATGGACAGCATGTGTAGATGTATTCCCTCTTAATGCTTTTTACAAATATATCAACAAGTTCCAACTGATAAAACGATCAAAGTTTCTTTGTCATTCTCTATAAATTAAACATTTTAACTTACTCAAATCAGGCTTCTTTGCAAAACCCAGCTACCTCTTGCTGTTGTTTTCAAAGACGGCTTTGCCTCACTTTTGCCTTACTGTTTGATTGTGCTCCTTTGTTCAAACAGTGTACATTTTGTTTTTAGAATTTTCCTTTTTATGCTTTAAAATTATTTATCTTCATAGTTCACATTGGGCACTCTCCCTCGTTCAAAGAATTGACAAAACTTACACAATTAACCCTGGCCATGCATTTTAATAAATGGAAGAGCATGTGATAAACATCAATTATCATAATTTGTGGCAAAGAGATATACCTACAATTTCTTTTTGTTGTTTTGTTTTGCCCCCTGATTTATTGACTTTTAAAAGCAATTTAGCAAACTCTCTGTCTCAGTGATCATAAATGGCAAGGCTGTCTGTATACCTACAACTGAAAATGATTATTTTGCGATGGCGAACTTCCAGGGATGAATGAACAAGGAAATGGTTAAATATGGCAACTGAACATAAGAAATTAAAATACTATTATTTCTAGTTCCAGTAACTTTTAGATTAAAATTTTGGGATATTCATAACTTGTTCTGGACTTTGAAATAAAGTTAAAAAATGTATATGTTAATTTTTCCAAAAGGATGATTACGCTCCTTTAAAACAACAACAATCAATTTAACAGTTCATTTTATATAATTTGTTTTTACAAAATGTTTACCATAAATATTTAGAACCCACAATTTGCAATACATAAGATACAAATTAGGCCATCCTTAGTTAATTGTTGGTTTGCTTTTTTCCCGACTTGTAGTTTTGTTGCAGGGTCGGTCGGCAGATTATTTTTTTTTTACGTTTTCGTCAGACAAAAGAAAGTATGATTTTACTGTCTACTCTACACATCAGCGTAAATACATATGGCACCTATACATATAAACAAAAAAGGTAGCTGCTTGCGCAATCTGTTGTTTTGATTATTTATTTACAGCAATTTGTTTGCTATATTTTTATTTAACTATACTTACACTTTATGGAAAAATGATTTGAGTCGGTTTAAGCAGTTTAACTGTTTTTGAGTCGGAAGTCAGCGAAATACTGGGAAAATAAAAGAATGTTGAAAAATCCCAACCCAAACTTTTTGTGATCAGCGAGAAATTGCAAAGGTCGGTTGGAAAGGGGCAAGCGATAAATTTTTTAAGGACGGTCTTAACTAAATTCTTTTCGGTCTACTGCATATGGACTGTCTCCCAGAAAAGTTTAATCAAATTGTAAGGTGAGAGGTTTATGACAAAATCAAAGTGTGCCAAATTTAATTCTTTTGGTACATATCTTGCATATGCCTTCTAAAACAATATCTTATTCCAAAGACAAATAGTTTGCAACAAAAATCAGTTATATCGATAATATTGCATACAGCCCATACCCACAAAAGCTTACACAAAATGTACAAAAAGAATGGCTGTATAGAGTTATTCTGATTCAACAAAAATCTGTTCTTTTGACATTTTGACATTTTGCATGTTATCCTTATCCATAAAATCTGACATAAAGTTACAACAAACCAAGATTTGAAAGGCATGAAATTTAAATCCAGAAGGATCAGTCATTTAGGTATGTTACACATAGTCCTCCCTGGTAATAGCTTATACAAAATATAACACAACACAGCTTGCAAGGTGTAAAATCTAATTCTTCTGTGTACCATCACAAAACGGACATGAAATGTCAAAAAAGTTTCAGTTATAACATCTTAAGCAACAAAAATTAGAATTGAAGATCAACTAAGATTAGGTATTTTGATCTTTACCATCCTGTCCCAAATAAGTTTATACAAAATGTATAAATTAAGGGGTCAACCAAAAATTTGCAAAATTTCATTACTTTGATATACATATTGCATAAGCATTCTACCACAATTTACGAATTCATAATGTCAAAAAAAAGAAGAAAAAAAGCTTGCAAAGAGCATAAAATCAAAATTAACAAAGTAGCTCTTTGGGTGTATTGAATATGGCCATACCTAAAACTAGTTTACACTATGCATGGGCATATTCATATAATGTAAAGAAGATTAGTTGTGTGCATTAATTCTGAATTAACAAAAGTCAGTTCTTTCAGCATGCTGTTTATTGTCTTTACGCACAAACTGTTACACAAAAATGTCAATCACAACAATGTGGAACAAATTAAATTTATATTTTAAAAATAAGTAATTTCTGTACTTTATTTTTGGGAATTTTTGTAGGAAGAGAACTTTGTAAATTAAAAAAAGAATCAGAAAAAATACATTTTTTTAAAGTAAGTTTGCAGGGTTGATAATGTTTTATGGATTTTGTTGGAATTCTGGTTTTCTAAAACCTGCAAAACCATGGAATTTTTTTGCTGCAAAAATTTCTGACAATAAAGTATACTCTTGCAGTTCTCCCCTATAAACATGTAAATAAACACAACATTTTACATTACGCTATGTATAAAAGTAGAAAATTGCCCCATCCTTTCCTAAACAATTTTTTTAACCTAAATGTGAAAAACCCATTTCAACCACTTTTGCTACATTGCATGCAGCCCATGTAGGTTTAGTTACAAAAAATGTGAAAATAAACTATTTTTGCATAAAAAAGTGTCCTGAACCTATCTTTAAATATTAGGTGCATATATAATACTGTGTTGTGGCTTGTTACATCATCCATGATTTTAGCTCTAAGGTCAAGTCAAATAAGTTACAGCCATATTCCTAGCTAAAACCACTAAGATAGCTAGCTACAGATAGCAACATAACTCGTAGGTTAGCTAGGTACTGGGGAGCTAAGAGCTGGCCAGCTAAATATAAACTGGAGACTTATCTACCCTAAGTTCATGTAAAATCTCTTTTTCAATTGTAAATATATTACCCATATAGGGTACTCTACTTCTTTTACTTGTTCCACTAAGGTAGAATTCTACCATCACTTTTATTCTTAAACAGGAAAGGAGATAATCAAAGCAGGATGGAAAGCCGTGGGTATCACAAATAATTTGACAACTGCCTGTAAAAACAATAATTCACATTAATTACATCTGAAAATTTTGTTGATTTGTGTTATTTACCACACATTCAAAATCCCCTCTAATTTTTGATCGCTTTAATTATGGGCCCGTTAATTACTTGCTTCGTTATTTTCGTGTAATACGATATATCAGGGTAACTGAATGTGTGATAGACATTAGTGTGTATCTGTACTAAGTGTTCAACCAAGATAAGTGACATGATTTACCAATATTAGTTGCTTGATCAAACCATGCTTTTAGAACCTTCATGGTATTTTATGCAGTAAAATAATATATTGTGGGTGACTGTTTTACCTTCAACTGTTGTATTTGTGTGAGTTGCAGAGTTGCCGAAAAGCTATTGTTTTTAAATTTACATTGTCCATTATTAAAGGGTACTATATAGGATGTGATGTCCACAATCAATCAATTATAACATACACTTATAAGGACTAGAAAATGTGGTGAAGTCTAAGTTAGTCTTTTTTCTTTACATATTCACCCTAAAATTTTTTTTTTTTAAATTTTTTGCATTTTTTCAGCACTTTAAAAAAAGTTTTTGCATCCCAAAATCTGTTTGCAAAATCGTTAAAAGTAAATTTTTGAAGTTGATCAGTAAGAAGTCACTATTTTTAATATATTTTTTTCCCAGCCTTCCCAATTGCCAGCCTTGCTGTTTTTGTTTAAGAAAAGAAAAGTATGGGCATGGACAGATAGATTCTTTACAAAAATAAAACATTTTCTGCCTAGCTGTAAATGTGGGGACAAAAATGGTATTTCGTTGCGACATACACAATTACAAATACATTATGCATCGTCTTGTTGTTTTTTTAAAAAGTATTTTTAATTAGGTTGTGCGAGCACTACGCATTTTCTTGTTGTTTTTTCAAAAAAAAATTTTTTTAACTAGGTTGTGCGAGATAAAGTAAAAAATTTTGCAACCCAAGCCGTTTCAGGACAGAAACAGGAGTAAGTATGTACCAGTGTCTACAGATCAGTTTTATAGATCATTTTGCACATAAATTATATATTCTAAGAGTTTTAGATTTCTTCCGCACAAATTTGAAATCAGTTTGGAAACAAGGGAAAATGAAGACAAAAATTCTTTTTCTCCCTGTGAGTCCAAATGGTGCAAGAACCAAGGTTCAACATAAAAACATGTTTTTTTTTAACCAAAACGTCAACTAAAAACTTGGGCCAAACTTTTCCTACTGCCCATATTTTTGCGAAGACTGTATAAACAAATTTTTTCTTTTTAGTGGCACACCATGTCCACCTTTTAAGATTGTCATATTGGATGAAGCTGACTCTATGACAACTCATGCTCAGGTAAACTTTGATGAAATACTGCTGGTGACAAATCCTTGTACAAACTCATTGTGATGTCAGATTGACAGATAAATTGATTTAGTAGTGTATCTAACCTGAAATAAATAGGTCATGTTAATTGCGTTCAGGTATCTTCCTTGAATCCATGTTTGCACACTACTTCCTTCTAGGCAGCATTGAGGCGCACTATGGAAAAACAAACAAAAACAACAAGATTTTGTCTCATATGCAATTATGTTAGCAGGTAGGATGGGTACATATTGATGTATAAATGATATTCTGTCTTAGCCTCATCTTTTTTTATTTGCTTCTTCACTGTAAATGTGACAAAAATTAACAAAAAGCAATTGCTCGGAAGAATGTGGTGCATTTTTTACACAATAGCTGATTATTCTTATTACAGTAAAACTTATAATGGGTACAAAAAAATTGCTTTATAACAGGATTTTTTAGATATAAAGGGACCAAAAAGTTTAAAATGATTATTCAAATTATACTTTAGTTCACTTTCAGGCAGTGTCGTAACTATGTGCTAAGTAGCATTCTTTTGATTTTATAATGTATCAAATTATACTTGCTTGTCATGATCCCAATCAGGTCCAGCCGTAATAAACTTTGCACCTATATTGAAAAATGATTTTAAAACTTCTGCATTCAATTGTTTAAATCGTTTCCTTCAAATCTTCAAATATTTTTTGTCATTGCCATGAAACATTTTGTTTAGACCTATTCCTTAGTATTTTCAAAATGTGTGATTGTGAAAGTTTCTGCTGAAGTATGTGTTTGCGGAATCCATTCATTTGGTACATGTGCGAAGGGATCAATAATCCAACCTATTCTCCTATCCAATCCTCTACAAAAGTTTACATATCTTAAAAAGCATATTTATAGTTGGTAAATTAACTGTTACATTTAGAATTATTGAACCAATCACATCACGTTTGGCAAAATTTCGATTCAAGCCATTGGCTATAGAAACTATACGTGGAAGGTTACAAATGATTACCAAAGCAGAAGCAGTTGATATCGAGGAAAAGGTAAAATCATGGCCATCCTACAGCGATAGTGTAGTTAAGTTGCCCCTGTCAATGCATAAAGCATTCAAGAATTAAACGCTCTGTTGCAAAAATCCATGTAAAGCATTTTGAGCTTCATTTCTTTCATTAAAAACAACTTAAAACCACTTGTGGTTACATTTATGTTTTTTTTAAAAAGCACTAAAATGTATTTGATTAAATGTTGTTTTTTCCATGGTTGAAGTTAATTATTTGTTGAGCTTAAAAAATTATTTATGCAATTGACCTAATGTTTTTATTACTTATTATTTTATATTTTTTATTTTAACAATAACAAAGAGAAAATCAAATCTTAAAAAAGTTAGTTCACTTTTCTGTTTCGAGTAGCTAAGGCAAAAAAACAAGCATTTCTCGAAGAAATCTAATATTATTTATTATTCTTAGGAGGAAAAAGTGATTTTTAAGAGGAATAAGTAATTAATTTCTTACATCAGAATTTTTAAAAGTGTAGCGCATGCAATTTGCAGCATGAGTGTAGTTTTTCTCATGGAATTCCCTGCTAACACAATCTTTATACCCTTTTCTTTCCCGGAAGCATTTTGATTAAAACTATTTTTCTAAATCTTACCCCAAAGTGTGCTGGTTATTATCATAATTTTTCACTAATTTTTTTTTTTTGAAATGACCGTAAGTTTTCTTAATGACTTGAGATATTGACTAATGTCACTTATGACATCCATCTTCATTATTTCGGAAGACCTTTTTGGCAATCCACATTAAAAGTGCTTTTAAGATTTAAACTAAGAAACTGAATCTATGTGATTGTAATGATATTTGGTTTCACCAACATTCTTCCATTTGGTAAACCACAGCCCTGCTTTACACAGAAAGAAGAAGAATCATAAAAAATACAATTTTCTTACATATTTGTTTGCAATCAATGAAGGTTACTTTACAACCAGAATATAACATAAAAGTTGTAAAAACAAGTTCTTACATTATGAATACTTCTATGGAAATATAAAGGATGCTTCCAGGATACAAACCGAGGCAACTTGCACCCTGTTTTTAATTTTTGAGTGAAATTAGTTAAAACAACATCATTTTTCAAACTGGGGATAGAAAAAAAAGTGCAATTTCCAAAATTATAGGGCCTGACGCCTCATAACTATACTTTAAAAGTGGTAGTCAGATAAGTAAAATGCAAAAGCATACATTGAAGAATAATAAAGTACTTGATCTAAAGAATATTTTAGGACAATGGAAATTCTGAAAAAATTGATCAGTTTTATTTATATTGATTAGTGTTGAGTTCAACAAGGAAAATGTTTAGTATTTTAAGAGAAAGATATGACTAAACTAGAGACTTTGGCATAGAAAAAATAATATATACATTAACAACCGATTTAAATTCATTGTTAGACAGTTCACTCATGTGCATTCATATACTCATATGAAATCACTGTGGCATATGGAGTCTTGACACCCACCATCTCCAAATTTGATGAAGTTTGCCACAGAAGCTAGCATTTTATGGTATGATTACGTGTACCAATTTTAGCTCCTAACAATCCACCTATACAGAGATTAGCCACAAGGTCTCAGTCTCTTACCCAAATAAATTTTTCACGGCCACAAGATTTTTATGAGGTGAAGATACTTATTTTTCTTTAATAGTTAGAAATATTAATCCAAACTAAATAACCTTTGGTACTTTACCATTTTTGAAGTGTGAGGAATTCAAAATTGACAATTAGCCTTCTATTTGCATTATTCATTTTAAATATATATCTATTTTTTTTTTTACATTTGACATATTGTTGTAACTAAGTGAGAAAAATTAAGATAAATAATTTCTTGGAGTAAAAATATTGATAATTGAAAGTTTATATTACTTCTATAGTGGTCGAAAAAAATTAGAATGAATTAAGTCAGGTGAAAGTTAATTTTTTGGACCTACCTGGTACAGGTGAGGTCTTATAAAATGACCTGTGTTAGTGCATGTGTTCGTCCATTACCAGATTTTCCTGGAATTGGATCATTAATTTTAATTATTTGATTTTTTGCATAAAGATAGAGAATAATTGACCTTGATTGTGACGAAGTCAGTTTTTGGAGATTTTGTTTGAGAGTTTTGGCTTAAGAATGGCGGTTTCGTGGACAAACTGGGTCAAAATGGTTCAAAAATACGGATTTTCGAACTTTGTCAAGGTTTGCATTATTGGCTTCTGATGTTTTAAATTCAGGTATGTCCATTGAAGTTCCACTTATAGTAACTGCAAGTAGCGGTGATAGGAAAAATCTTGCAGATTTTCTACACAGGCTAGCAACTAGTGCTCTGTAATAATGTTTTATGACGGATTTATCTATTTTTTTAAGCATGATAGATCAATAACTCGATATTTCCTCACTTTCTGCGTTAGAAAAAGCAAAGTTTTGTAGCCAAGGATATAACTTGTTTTTTTTTTACAATTTTGACAAGATGGATGGGAGTGTTTGACAAAAATATATACCGTTACAACTGAAAATTTTATTTCGAGAAAAAGCAAATCAAAGACCTTTGCTTTTACCTGCAAGAATCATGGTTACACCCACTTAACGTTATGAATAATTAATAACTTATGAATATTCTATTTAAAATTAAAGGTAAAGTGTTTTCGCAGAACTTTGGATCTAGTTATTGTTAAACAGACAACGGGATAGCATAACATAACAGGATAAAAACAAAAAAAATAAAGAAATAAATTAAAAAGGTATAGATGATAAATAATAATATATTTGTATAGATTAATAAAGTGTGAATGTTTCCTTTGTTATATGTAGAGATGCAATTAACTCTCTTTAATTATTATACAGATTAAATATATATGAGGAATTTTAAACTTTGAGCACACTATTGAAAACACTAAAAGATAAAAAAGATTTTTTCCCATTTTATCCCTCTGAACAATAAATAATTTCCATTCTTTTTTTAAAAAATATCAGGAAAATATGCCAAAGTATCAAAATTAAAAAAAATATTTTTTTAAAAAAAATAACCCTGAACGGCGTTACTGTATCCTTAATGCTTATGATAAAGAGGAGCTTCAGTGAGATTTGTGGAAGGTAAGAGGGCAAGGTATAAGCTTTTTTGGATTGGTAATAGTGATGGATATGGAGGAGTTGGCATATTCGTTGCAGAGAAGTGGGTAGAAAAAGTAATAGATGTTATGCGTGTTAATAGTCGTATTATATAGTGATAAAGTTTTTGATAGGTAATAGGATTGTCACTTTTCTGTCAGTTTATGCTCCACAGTGTGGACTCAGTGAGGAAGATAAAGATAAGTTTTATAATGAGTTAATAGCAGTCACATCAAAGTTTGGAGACACTGAACTGGTCATGGTGGGCGGCGACTTTAATGGTCATGTTGGGAAGTCATCTGAAGGTTATAGAGGTGTGCGTGGAAGCTATGGATTTGGGAGCAGAAATAAGGAAGGGGAGAGATTGCTTGAGTTTGGAATGGCAACGGAGATGGTGGTTTGCAACACATCATTCAGTAAGAGACAGAGTAGGCTGATAACATATGAGTCAGGTGGTTGTAAGACACAGATAGATTACTTCCTGGTTAGAAAGTCAGACAAGAAAGTGGTGAAGGACGTAAAAGTTATATCGGGGGAAGAGTGTGTTTCCCAGCATAGGTTGCTGGTTTGTGATATTATCTTGAAGAGTGTTAAGGAAGCCAAGGGAAAGTACAGGCCCCGTCGTAAAGTCTGGAAGCTGAAGGAAGAGATTGTAGCAAGACAATTTAGTGCAAAAGTTCAGCAGTTAGCCCACAATGGTCAATGTTATAGTGACAATGTTGAAATTACTTGGACTACTTTGAAGAATTGTCTTCTAGAAGCTTCTGATGATACCTGTGTGTGAACGAAATGACCAGCTAGACATAGACTGACCTGGTGGTGGAATAATGAGGTTGATCAGTGTATAAAGGAAAAGAGGAAACTTTGGAAAGAGTGGAAGTCAGGTGGTAGTAAAAATATTTACTTAGAAGCTAAGCGTCGTGCTCGTACAGCAGTGTATAAGGCAAAATCAGAAGCACAGAGAAACAGATTTGAAGATGTGTTAAGAAGGGAAGACCAGCGCAATGAGGTATTCAAGATAGCAAAGCAAATGAAGAAGACTAATCAAGATGTTGTATGTGACAAATGTATATGTAATGATGAAGGTGTTTTGGCTAGCACAGAGGAGCAGAAAAGGGTAGCTTGGAAGAATTATTATCAGAGGTTGCTTAACACTGAGTTTGATTGGGCTGGGGATAATTTTTCTGGTGGTGATGTTGTGGAGGGGTCGGCTGTGCAGATCGGGACAGAATGGGTGGTGGAGGCTAGTAGGAAATTGAAGATTGGCAAGGCTGCAGGAGTATCAGGTATTGTTGCAGTGACGGTAAAAGCATCTGGATATATTGGAGTTGAGCTTATTACAAGTCTTGCTAATCAGATTATAAAGGACGGTGCTATTCCAAGTGAGTGGCAGTCGAGTGTAATAGTGAATTGCTTCAAGGGTGATGCATTAGAAAGAGGTAACTATAGAGGTTTGAAGTTGGTTGATCAAGTAATGAAAGTTATTGAAAGAGTGATTGATAAGTTACTTAGAGAAAGAATTGATATAGATAAGATGCAATTTGGTTTTGTTCCAGGGCGTGGCACTACACATGCATTATTTTTACTCAGACAGCTTCAGGAAAAGTATTTAGGAAAGAGAAAAAATCTCTATTTTGCCTTTGTAGATTTAGAGAAAGCTTTTGATAGAGTGCCACGTAAAGTTATTTGGTGGGCTATGAGAAAATTGGGTGTGGATGAGTGGCTAGTTACGATGGTACAGTCTATGCACAGCAATGCTAGAAGCCGTGTCAGGATTAACGATTCACTTAGTGATGAATTTAGTGTAAATGTTGGTGTACATCAGTGTTCTGTACTTAGTCCTTTGTTATTTGTTCTAGTCTTAGAAGCGCTGTCGATGGAGTTTAGAACAGGTTGTCCATGGGAGTTATTGTATGCAGATGATTTGGTTCTCATAGCAGAGTCGATGGAAGAATTAGTTGAAAACTTTGAGAAGTGGAAGAAAGGACTGGAAGAGAAAGGGCTAAGGGTGAACACAGCAAAGTCTAAAGTCGTGATTAGTAGCGTTGCAGCCAAGTGTGACCTTGTAGTTGGAAAGTGGCCTTGTGGAGTTTGCAGGAAAGGGGTTGGTAGTAACTCAATTTTTTGTCAGACTTGCAAGCATTGGGTACATAAGAAGTGCAGTAGTATTGGTGGAAGGTTAAGAGCTGACATTCAGTTTGTATGCAAGCGTAGCAAAGGTGAGATTATAGAGAATGAAGTATTTCCAGCTTTAATGATGTACAACAGTGGCTCGTTAGAGATAGTTCAGAACTTCTGTTACTTAGTATAAATGTTGGGAATTGAAGGGGGTGTTGGAAGAAGTGTTACTTACAGGATGGGTTATGCTTGAAGAAAGTTCAGAGAGTTACTTCCTTTGTTGACAAGCATGGTCTTGTCAATTGAGGCAAAAGGTAGGTTGTAAGAAGCCTGTGTAAGAAGTGTTACGTTGTGCAGCAATGAGACAAAGATCTCAACCATTCAGAAATAAAAGACTTGGCAGGAGGTAATAAGGACAGACTGATGCAGAGGAATTTAGGTTTAGATCTAACATAGTCTAGATCAGAATGGAAAAGGGTCATTAATATGCCCCGTCCAACCCATGCTAGCATGAAAAACGGATGCTAGACGAGAATGATGATGAGAATGATATAAACTTATTGTAATAAAATAAATGAGTTATTGTTTTAGCTGGAATGGGGTAACAGCAGGCTTTTTTCTGTATTTTTATTTAAACCGAAGTTGCTATAAGTTTTTTTGGAAAAGGGTATTACGCCCATACGGATATTATTCTTTGGCAAGCTGTCACACGTCATTTTGAATATTTCAGGAATATTTCATCGATACACACAAAAAATTTTATATTTTAGAATTCTCTCTCCATATTTTATAGAATATCACATAGTGTATTAGGCCCTTTACTTATAATTTTAAAAAAGGTTGACAATAGAAAACGTGTTGGTGCAGTTTTTATAGATCAGAATCGTTTGATATTGTTATAGTCCTGTCAAAGAAAAAGGTAGGCATACAACACTTCGCATGGCTAAAGTTGTTTTTGCAGTGTCCAGGCGTGCGATTTTTTAATTGTTCAATTAGTGTGGCTACGATGGAGGTGAGTGTTATCACTCAGATTTGTCAACAACTAAGACAAAGGCAATGCGGACAAAGTTGCTTCAACAATTTTGCACAATTATTTACGTTTTTTTTTTTTACTTTTGCTTTTAGTTTCTTTCTCTTCTTATCTTCATCTTCATCTTTTAGTCTACTTTAATTCTTTTTATTATAACTATTACACTTTTGTAAAACAGAATTTTACTGTATGAATATTGATAATAATAGTAATAGTAATATAGGACTGTAAACTTTAATAAACAGTGAGGTTTTTTATGTCGCCAACATATATATTACCATCAGGACTAGTCAGTTTAAAATTATTTTGTAAAATTTCAGTCTTGTGCTAATATTAATAGTGCTCATGATAATATCATAGCAGTCAGCTATTTATTATCTGTAGGCATTTAATTTCACTGAGTAATTCAACAATGCGGTACAGTGCTAATAGGGTTAAACGTCCCCCGGGCCTATTTCATGACACAAAATGTTTACTCTGTCCAACACATGTGATATCCCACGACCTGGTTTAAGTAGAGTTAATACCCTGCAACCACAAACACAATTTTTCGCATATCTTAGTTTTAAAGAATATTGAGAAAATTCCTCAGAAAGGTGTGTCAAAAGTAATCTGGGAAAAATATTGATTTAACTCGGCTATAGTTAAAACTTTGGTAGCTATTATAATAATATTTTCTGCAGGACACCCAATATTTGTTATTTTTGGCCAAGTATGCTGCCATTGATAAATTTGTTTGCCAACACATTACTGTGCAAAGTTCATAATACACTGAGTCTACCTAGCCCAATTCTCATGGTAAAAAAAATTAAACTTAATATATGTTGTATTTACTGATCATGGCTGTGAAAACGGCAGAAAGCTTTAATACAAAAATGATTCAAAACGACTTTGTCTCTTTTCATTAGTTACAAGCTCGTGAGCTTGTATGAAAACGCAAATTTGTCCTACAAGAATGGAAATTTTTGCCTCTCTGAGCACCGACACGGGAGCAGTCGTGTGTTCGAATCTCATCTTGGTCACTATTTTTTCTTTTTTTTTTCTTTTCACTATCTTGCCTGCGAGGGTGTGTTTCCAACTCGTAACTAACTAACCAAATGGTCAATCGCAACGTCACAGATTTAAACTTTGTAACTAAACTCTCTAAGTACTTGGAATTCATCTAAATGACATTTCAGGCCAAAATTGGTATTATTTTCGACAAAATTTGGCACAGTTAACAAAAAAATTATGATTGTGACATCATAATTTGGATTTTTTTCACCTAAATGTCATTTTAGGCCAAAATTTGTCTGAAAATTAAAACTACTTTATTTTCGACAAAGTTAAAAAAAAGTATGCCGAACATGATGGTGCCATCAAAGTTTTGCTTAATGTCATTTTAGGCCAAAGTTGGTCCGAAAATTAAAACTGCTTTATTTTCGACAAAATATAGCACAGTTGACAAAAAAAAGTATGCTGAACATGATGGTGACATCAAAATTTTGATTTTTATCACCTAAATGTCATTATAGGCCAAAATTGGTCCAAAAATTAAAATTACTTTATTTTCAACAAAATTTGGCACAGTTAACAAAAAAAGTATGCTGAACATGATAGTGACATCAAAATGTTAATTTTTTGTCAACTAAATGCCGTTTAAGACCATAAACGTTTCAATCGCGCAACTTTCAACCATGAATGATAGGCTGTATTTTTTGTTAGCAGAAATTGTAGAATTGGGTTGCATTTTTGATGTTTCATAGTTGTGCATTTTTAATAGCGAGATTGCTTAAGCACCTCCTGCATCTTGTATATTGTTTAAAAAGATAAGTGTTGAAAAGATGTATTTAACTAACTGGTAAAGTAAAGGTGTTTCCACCAAAGTTTTCCAAAGTGAATGTAGGCAGAGTTAAGGTCTCCCCAAATGCCTGGAAAGTAGTCTGCAAAAAATAAAATTTCCACAAAAATACGTAAAAGAGAAACGAAGACGCTACACCTTATATAATTAATGACAAGAGCGAAATTCTTTTCGCTACGCTAATGACACGCCAACATAGTGAAATATGATTTCGGAAACACTCCGAAAAACGTAAATTTTTCGATTCCCTTCCTCTTATTTGTCTCCGCGTCATAAGCGTACAGGAGTGACAGTTCTGGTAATATATTTTTTTAACTAAAGCCATTTCCTTTTTTAAACAATTAACATCGTATATTATTTTTCTTTATTTTTTTTTTTCTCACTGAGTGACTTTCTTATACCCGGTCCTTTTTTTTTGAGGGGGGGGGGGGGGGGATTACTGAATTTCGAAAATTTTAGGTGCAGCTTGTGGTCTTTCTTCTTCCTGTCAGTCAGTTAACTCCAGGCTGACCCAACGAAAATTAAAATTTCGAGGAATTTTTCGTTCAAGAAGATCTCGTAACAGAAATCACAATTTGATAGACAGCTTTTTATAAACTTTCTTCGCGAGGTTGTTTACGTGTATCATACGTCTTGCTTTTATTTGCCAAAGAAAACACTTGAAAAACTGTTCAACTCGCACGTTTCTACTTCCCTGTATTTTTTACCTCAATTTAATTAAATCTATGATCGCAAAGTATTTTTAGAAACATCGAGTTATAAATAGTAAGTCTGACATATAAAAACTCAATTTGACATAAATATTTTATTTTTCTCCTCTCTTTAAGCCAAGTTCACTGGTGCAAGTAGTTTTTTAAGTGACTTTTAAAATTTCTTTTGTACAGGATTAGGCTTTGGAGTGGATTTTCATATATTGTGGTCTGCAAAATACCACATTGCTACTTTATTAGCCTAAACATATCCTGATTCATGTTATAGGTATTTAGGACCTTAAAAATCAAAATAGAATTTTTACCTTTTAAGGTGGTAAAACGAGTTATATATACCTGCACTTATTGCACATAAAGCCAGTCAATACCACTAGGACTTTAATATATTTTAAGAGGCATTCGTTACCTTCTTAAAGCTAGCGAAAATAGAAAGAAATAGAACTTCTTACTGCGCTCTCTCATTAAAACTACCCGATTCTACTGTTATTTGTACTCTTTTGCAAATTGTTTTTATTTTTAGAAAACAAGGATACAAAAATAGTAAATTTATCATCAAAAATCCTTATTCATAAACAAGTTTTCTAGATGTCTATGTGGTCGTAAAATGTGTATAATTCTTGCACCTTGACCTTTTGTGTAGACTTTTTATAACATGCCATTTAACCATTTTATTTTTTTTTCGACAGGCAGTTGAAGAGGTCATTAAAGCATCTGAAGGCGACATGAGAAAAGTAAGATTTATCTGAAATAGTTTTTATTTTTTTGATAATGCAAAAAAAAAAAATCAGCTTGTAGAACACACCTTATTCTGAATACTATCAAACTTTCAATTGTTCTTTATGGCAGGCCATTACCTACCTTCAAAGTGCTCATCGACTGAAGCTTGCAGAAACCATAACTACTAGTGACATCATTGAAATGGCAGGCGTAAGTTTCTTAAACGTTTTTTTCTAAGAAAGAGCCCACTTAATAAACCATAACGTAAAGGAATTATTTCTAAACCTATTGTGTGCATTGTAAAACCTCAAATAATTGCATTCATGTTAGTCTGAGAGCTAATCACAGATTTGGCGACAGAAAATTTCAGCTATTAGATACATTAATAAATAAAAAAACAGATTGGTCAACACTTGTACCAAAGTCCTATTTCTTTTGTGTAATTTCTCTATGGCTTGTAGATCATAAAAAAAATGTAAAAATGGGTGGAATCTAAGCCAGAACCTAGCCAAATCCCTAAAATTGCATAGTATTTACCTCATACGACTGCTAATTTTTTTTCACTTTCCTGCAATATGTTCGTTAAAATAACTGTAACAATTTACCTAAAATTTGGAATATTTCCATGGGATGTCAATCATTAAAAAAAGAAATTACTAAACGTTAGTTAAGTCTCAGCAAAATCTACTATATTAATCTAATTAGATTTCTTTTAGCATAAGGGATATATTTCTACTTTTTTAAAGGAGTGTTCCTATGCTCTTTATTGTAATAACTATATATGGTAAGTTACTGATTAACTGCCCTATATGTTTTTACTTCATTTTTTAACTTTTGTACTGGGAGTTTATTTAGTCACTGGAGCTTATTAAATACTTCCGAGAATGAAACTAAAAAAATTATAAAAAATCTGTTAACAAAAATGACAAAAAAACAATGTAAAGATCATTATATCGAACTCTAGTTCCACCTCACCACTTTTAAAATAGCGAGAGCACTGGCTTCCTATTCCTGCCCAAATTCCCATACTGGCTCCAATGGCTCCTTATTTCGTTTTTGCATTGAAAAATATGAAGCATGTTTCCTATTTTACCATTTGTTCCCTATATTACAGTTTATATCCATTTTTTTTTTGTTCCTTTTAATATACTATTTTATATTCAATCCAATCGAGGATGTGTTTACCCATGTAGCTGCATACATAGCAATAACAGCTTTATGTCTCTATAGAGGCAAATGTAAATATTAAAAGGTAAATGACGTTATGGTGGAGGCAGTAAATTGAGTACTGTATATCTGTTTTAAGGCCCCATCACTTAAAGGAGTTTATTAAGAACTATTCAAAATGACCTGTAGAAAAATCCACTTAGGCAGGACAACAATGGAAAAGAGAACTGTAACTTGAATTTTGAAGGACCCGTTAAAAGACAAAGAGACAAAATATTTTTTTTTGAAATTTGTTCATTTGTTGCCTCTATTGTGTATAGCTTGAATAGATGATAAAAATAATGTATGTAGGAACATTGGAGGAACACCTAGGGAGATATAAGGGTTTAAAAATTTGCTGACGTCAGCAGCAAAGACAAACAAATATACAAAAAAAAATTTTTCAGAAATTTATATACCCGCTGCCTTCATCACATAGATCTTGAAACGCTGATCACGAAAATGTGTAGGATCGTGTACTTTTGACAAATGGTTACCAAATTATTGTGCTTTAAAGGTTTTTTGATGACGTCATCAACCTGTCCATTCCGAAACGGATTGGCGGATCCAGGTTTGAAAAGCTTACCGAATTTGGTCCCAGGGTGCCCCTTTTTACCTGCACGGTGAAAAATGACTGACGTCACCACTTCGTTTCCAAGTTATTTGTCCTAAAAATTGTATGTGCAATGGCTTCTTTAATTTAAATTAAGCTATTGCATTAAATTAATGTTATTGACGTCGTGACGTTTAATTAGTCGATTAGCATTTGAGACATAACTTCTTTGGTGACTTCAAAGAAAAATGAACACATTTACTTTGCCTGTCACAGACACTAACACACAGATTTCTCAAAACTTCTTACACGCCTGTCATTCTTCACTTATTTTTCTGTGTATTTCGTCAAAGAAGAATGCAAAAAATTTGTAAAGATTATGCAACTCCATCTATTGTTTAAAATTTTAATATGTGGAAAAACAGATCTTTTTAGTAGAAATAAAACGTCATCTTTTATTCTAAGGACGTCAATAAAATTCTTGTAGTCCATTTTTTTCTAATTAAGTGAGTAAGTCTACTAAGAATTCAGGCCATATCGCCAGTTATGCTTGAGAAATTTAAATTTATCGCAAAATTGGAAATATGGCCTAAGATCGACGCCTTCAAGTTTGTCATCAAACTCTTTTCAGGAAAAGTAGCCTTACGATCGTTAATCATTTTAATCCTGAAAAGACACATGCATATACTTCTTATTTTTCTTAGCGTAGGATTTAGGTTGCTATTTTTTAGTGTTTTTTTCACTTTGGTTTTGCTTGTTATAAACTAGGATCTATTTGCAATATGTAATTGAACTCTCTAGCTACATACCTCTACAACAAAAAACTTTTTATTTATTCTGTTTTATAATTGCAAGATGTTCCGTTGTCATGGCACAAGACCTGGCCCAAGTATTCCATTAAGTGATTGCTCATCTTTACTGCTGTAAAGTTTGTTCGACCAGTGCGAGCTCTTTCTAAATCTGCAATATTTGCTGAGCGTAGTATCTGACGCCATTCACCAAGTGCAACATCTCCGTTTTCCGTAAATTCGTCTAAAAAGCATTGAGGTGTATATGTTTCACTTTATTTTGTTCTTACAAAAAATTGTGCATTGCCAGTGATGCCATATCACATATTTTGCTTTTTCTGGAGTTAAATCAGCTCGACTGGAAAACAAACGGAATCTGTTTATCCATATGCCAAATGCATTTTCTGTAACACGTCTGAGACGTGACAGTCTATAATTGAAAATCCGTTTTTCTTCAAACAATGATTTTTTAACGAATGGCTTGATACAACGTGTACTCAACGAAAAAGCGTTGTCTGCAACAAAATGCATTGCTACTTTAGGTCGAGACATCTCTGACAGCCAAAAAAGATCCCTTGAGGTTTGCAAGGGTTTATCAAGTGGTCAACCAATTCCATTGTTTTCTATTTAATGACTTGTAACTGATTTGCGATAAACGCCTCCATCACAGATTCTTCCAAGTCAACCTTCAAAAATCTGTAGGTAAAATCGACAAAGGCCAGCAAAACAGTACTGAAAAACCTTTGTAGTTGTAGAATTCCGAGCCACTATTTGTAGAATGGATAACATTGACGTGATTACCGTCTACGGCTCCAAAACAATTCGGATATTGCCACCATTCTTCCGTTTTCTCAATCAGAAGTTGCTATTTCTTAGCAGTTGTAGGAACGTTCATGTAGATTAGTTGTACTACGGGCACAACAAATTGCAATGTGGTGCTTTTGTGTATTCTAGCTAGATATCTCAAAGTAACAGCTAGCATTTCTTCTGGACTAATTGGCTTGTGGAGACGTGTTTTTTTTAGTTCAGGGTTCGAATTAGAAAAGTAAAGTCGGTTCACAAAAATTTTGGCACTTTGTAACGAAGTTAACCACCATCTAGATGTCGCCTGGGAACACCTTAGATCAATTACTATTTTAAAACGCGATCTAAAAAAGCCTTTCTATCGCCGTTCTTCGTTCTTAAACTTTTAAAATGCGATCTAAAAATCCTATCTATCGCCGCTCTTCGTACTTAAGTTCTTAAAATGCGATCTAAAAAAGCCTTTTTATCGCCGTTCCTCGTTCTTAAACTTTTAAAATGTGATCTAAAAAAGCTTTTCTATCGCAGTTCTTCGTTCTTAATCTTTTAAATGCGATCTAAAAAAGCATTTCTATCGCCGTTCTTCGTTCTTAAACTTGTAAAATGCGATCTAAAAAAGCATTTTTATCGCCACTTAAAAATATTCGATTCGCAATTTTATCATTTTTTTCACAAAGTGATTCGCAAAAATGGCATTTCGATTCGCAAATTGCGAATTGCGAACTGCTAATTCGAACCCTGCAATTTGCAGGGTATATTCTTTCAAGCACTTCCTAAATAAATATTTAACGGTTAAACTTCTACTAATACCGTAATACCCGTAATAATAATAATATAAGTAGATATTTTCTATATCTCATTCCATTCTTAACAAAAAGGAAGCGGTCATTGACATAAATTAATATGGTAAAAGACATAACTAATTTTGAAATAGTAAAAAAAGTATTTTTGCACAAAGATGGAGAACAATTGACCCTGAAATGTGACGCAGGCATGTTTTTGAGGGTTTTTTTCCTGCCCAATAATGGCTTGTTTGTGGCCAAAATGAGTCAAAATAGTTAAAAAAAGGATTTTCTAACTCTTTTGAGGATTGATTATTTTTTCTATTGTTTTAAACCGAGGTAGGTCCATTCAAGTTTGGTTTTTGAATATTTTTTATTTGTTGCTTTTTCATTTAGGTAATTCCGGAAGATGTACTAAAATCACTCATTGAGACGTGTTATTCTGGTTCGTTTGACAAGCTAGATGACGAAGTCAAGGTTTGTTATGTGATTACCAAATGAAAGCAAGTCTTTTTCAAGAGTGTACAGTATCTCTTTTTTTCTCTTTCTACTTAACACAGGGAATGATAAATGAAGGGTACTCTGCAAGTCAGGCTGTAAACCAGGTAACAAATTTTCGTAAATAGACCTTGTTCTGCATGATAATTTGCGTAACATCATTATCAGAGGTACATATATACAATCTTATGAAATACCATGCTTTGTTTCATTTTAAGGATGCATTCTTAATAGTATAACTTGATCAATATTTTATTTCAATTGCCTGCATGTAGTAATCAAACATGACCTCGATTTTTTTTTGAAAAACAATCCGAGATTTTTGCAGCCTTGACGACGAAGGAACATGTGAAGCAGAGCCACGAAGGCCATTTTAATAAGTTTAATTAGTTTAATTTAATTAGAAAGCCATTTTAATAAGTGGTCGTGTTCAGCGTTACATTTGTAGGTCTGCTTGACATTTTTTTTCTCGACGCTTTTATTAATGTAATAGTTTTTTTCTGTATGTTTTTACATGTTAAGGTTAGTATGTCACCGCCATGTACAAATTTTAAACCACTAATTTTAAGATTTTGGCATGAATGTAAATTTTAAGGGAGCATCCTAAAGCTAGCTAGCCTTATGTATTCCTATTCTTTTAAGGGTGTTATTCAGTTTAATATAAGAGCCTTTTACCTTAGCCAATATTATTTATTTTTGTGTTTTTCACCATATGATTTTACTCAGATGCACTGCGTTGTGGCTGCTGTTAGCTAACTAGCTGCATCTGGCTAAAAAGTAAAAGTAGCTAAATACAGTGGCTGCAACAAAATTTGCATATAATCTTTCTGATGCCTAGGTGTATAGCTTATGCTAAATGCAGTGTTAGGTAGCTAGCTACACCCTTTACTGTAATATGACACAAACTTTCAGATGTAGCTAGCTACACCCTTTACTGTAATATGACACAAACTTTCAGATGTAGCTAGCTACACCCTTTACTGTAATATGACACAAACTTCCCGATGTGTCTTTATTTAAACTGAATTTTGCAAACTTATTCTGCAATATAAAATTGCTGAACAGTTTCAGGTGGACAGTGTAATGATATGACATCGTTTACCTGCACTAAGCGCTCAGTCCAGTGTTAGCAACAAGTTCTTTCCTGTGCTTTTATTTAAACCGAAGTTGCAATAAAGTTTTTTTGGACAATTACTTTTTAACGTATGTGCAATATGTTTTACATTGTACAAAGTAAGTGCTTAGCCTGGTGTCATAATTATTTTTTGAACTTCTACTGGAACATATTCCGCTAAATAAAAATATGTTGGCTGACTGTTTTTGTAATGATGGCGTAACAACAGGTCGTAAAACAGTGTTTTTATTTCAGCTAAGTTGTATGATGTAATTGATAATAAGCCTATTTTCAAACCCGTTTTTGGTCCGTGAAAGACACATGCAAAAACGAGATCAGTTACGAAAAAATTTTCAGTTTGCAGTTAAGTAGTCCATATATGGCTTGTTTACTTGCGTTATTTACAAAATTAGTTTTTCATTCATTTTGATTATTAACATGTGAGACGATAGCATGTATTTACCAGGTACTGGACCTTTATAAGTGATTGGTTTATTATTTCTTTGCGGTAAACAAGCTATGTAAACTAGTTTTTGAATATGGCGTAGCTAGCTGACTAGGAAACAAGCATGAAATTTTAAACTGTTTCTCAAAATTTTGTGGATAAAATTCTTTGTAATTTGAGAATTAGGATCCCATTTTGCAGTTAATTCTTATCATTTTGTGGGGAAAGTTAGGCTTTAAACCCCTATTTTTAGTATTGAAGTGATACATGTACGAGCTTTTTCGATTTATTTACAGCTTTCTTAAAAATGTTCTTATTTTTATTTCACATCCTTAGCCTAGGTTGTGTTTTGTAGATAAAATTATTTTCAAAATATGCAAAATAGAAGGGAAGTTTCTTTCTTTCGTTCAATTTAAAAATTGTTTTTCGATAAAAACACCAAATGTTTACTTAAATAGTTCTGACGTACTATCTAAAAAGCACAAAAATTGTAAAATATTGTTCGTAACATGTCCATAATTTATTAGGAATTTTTGGTTTTGTTTGTACAAGTTGACGCCATGAAAAATTTAATGCAGATTATTTTCTGAGAATAAAAACAATTTAAGTAATTCTGTGAAATTAAAACTTCGTGATTTTGCATAAAAGTGGGAAAAAACGAGTTTTCTGTTTTGTTGAGTTAGTTTAAGAACATTAAGGCTTTTTACAGAATAAAAACCCTAAAAAACAAGGACCTATTTCAAAAAAAGATTTTTTCATATACTATGCTCCGAACCATATAGAATACACTTAATAAAAGAGCCCTTTTTTATAGTTGCTAGAGCACAAAACAAAAATGTAGCGCGTGGCCTTGTGGTTATGGAGTTCACTTCATATTCACAAGGTCTTTTGTTCGGTCCACAGCGCAGCCATGTTTGGCAAGTGTTTTTATCATTGGGTAGGCAATGTCGGTGTATACTTACGTATACATTCAGAACGTAGGACCGACATTGATCATAGTGTTTCCAATACTGAAGTGGTTATATCCTGTATAAATATTCGGAACAATAATATGAGCACTGATACCTGCTTAAAGATTTACCATTCCAGCACTAGTTGCTTATAGGTTGCTTGGTTATAGATAAATAAGGTTAGCCATAACAATGCTTGTTATAAAGTAGTGACAGGGTGTGTGACGAAAGTTATTATAAATTTTGCTAGCAAAAAATATTGAAAACAATTGTTTTCTTGATTACCGATGTACCATGTTCGTGGTGTTTTTCCTAACTACATAACTGCTAGCGACTAGGTAGTTTTTTTCTATGAACCCCATCCCCTCTCTTGTATGTGTATGCATATTTACAAACTACCGATACGTAATTGTAATTATTGTCTACTAAATCGAAAGTGAATTATTTGTTATTTAGTTGCATGATAAACTAGTTATACTGGAATCAATTAGCGATAATCAGAAATCTGTTATTCTAGAAAAGTTTGCAGTAAGTATGCTTTAAATAAATTTGTGTTATGTAACTTTTACCAAAACTTTCATGATCAAGGAGGTGCATTCAGTATACAACTTTGTCTCGTCTTTCCAAGATACTTAAACACATTTGTTTCAGTTATTTCTGTACTACCTAAGACTCGCGTTTTTTCCTTCCTTCAGTATTATAAACTGCCCATTTCGTAGCAATTTTCGCAAATCAGTGATAATAAGTCAAACAGTTAACAGATCAAAAAATACAATAAGTTAAACTGTAATGGTCATATCGCCATAATTGAGCGTCCCAGGACGTATTTTTTGAATATCAAAAATGCAATAACTTGAGCACAAAGAGGATTATTGACTTGACGGCTGTTATGGGGGCGTTTTAGACCAATGTGAAGGAATAAGCATAAAAAATAATTTGGTATTAGCTATATTACCGGAGTTTCAGAATTTAGGCATTTGAAGAGAGGACTTTTCAAGGAAACTAATGAATTTTGATCGAATAAGAAAGAAATCGGTGCAATTTATTTACCAAAATTATTTTCTTAAAGTTCGTGCATACGATAAGAAAATTTAAGACCAAATAACCAAATGTCATCTTTTAATTCAGGCCAAATGAAACTTCACACCCATTAACTTTTTATTTAGGCCAAATGTTAATTAAGCTCGACTTAACACCCATGACACAATATTAATAGGGTTAATGCCTGCCATTACAGTTCCACTATTAAATTCATTGCGACTATTATTTATAAATGATTTCAGTTGTCGTCCTTAAACACTTAAGCCCACAGCCTATCAAACATGTAATACATCAAGTATTCCGTTTCGGTTGAAGCTGTTCTAATAGTAGTTTTCAATGGATACTCAATTTTTGTCAATCGACAAAAAAAATGTGACCGCAAACTGTTTTCGGCTGTCATGCAGGACATGTTTGGCACAATGTGCTGCTATTTTTTAAACTTTTCACCCGTACTACCCGTAATCTGCAAGTTTTGTCAAGTTCAAAATACACTGAAGTCAGCCCAACCACATCTCGCAATTGGATCATACGTTCAAGATTTTGGTGACTTGTTTTTAAGCTAGCTATATTTTCATCACGAACCATAGTATAAAACAAGATGCAGAAGCTGCATAAACTATCTTCCTAAAAAGGTGCAACTATAATATATTCAAAATGGTGACACACCCGATTCTGTTGTGTAATTAACACTAAGAATAAACAAAATAGTGTATGCTACTTGGACTGTATTCACAAATCATGCAAGGCTTTAAAGCCTATTTGATGACTTTGGTCAGTTAAATGAACTTTTTAGACACAATAAAAATTTAAGACGTTAAAATAGGCTAGGCCACTAAGTATGCACAAATTAAAACAGCTAAATGGGGCGACTATGGCTATTTTGCAAACAATAAATATTTAAGGAAACAAATTCAAAAATATGCTTTACGGTATACATGTTTTTTATGAGAATATCAAAATTTAAACCAGTGAGGTTTAAATTTTGATTTGTTATTTCTCTATTGTTTTTATTTATCTCTAATTTTTAAACAATAGACCTGAATTTACCAGCAAACAAACCAAATTCTGATAAAAAAAGCGTGTATTGATACATTTTAACCAAAATTAATAAAAGGGTGGCGGCGATTATCCTCGACGAGTGTTAAAGTTTGCTAACAAGAACCAAAATGAGAATAATTGTGTGCTTGGGTAGTGAAGCTTTTAAAAAAGTTGGAATGGTGTACACCTATACGCATTTCCTTTTGAAGAATATCTAGCTTGGTCTTTGGGTTAAAACAATAGGTCTATAGTTTGAAACAATAGACCTTTTTACTGATAGTGCTACCATTTTTAGATTTATGACTTCGCAAAGCAATATGAGAAAATCAGGGTATCTCAAATCAAAACAAACCTTGAACGAAGGTAGTCGCTTTTCATGTGTACTGTTGTTCTGTGGTTTTTATTGGAGAATAATTATCGTTATGCGAATTAATGATCGTTATGCTGTGGGAGCATGTAACAATGCTCGTAAATATCATTAAGCCGCACATTTTATTTTGTATTTTGTGTTTAAAAAACATCATGTGATCTGTTCAAATCATATTGAATATGGAAAACCGACAGATGCAAGTCCTTTACCCACATTGTATTTAAAAGGTTATGGTACAGATGAAAACTCAAAAAAAAGAAAAGCACCAAAAGAAAGAGTTTTTCTTCCCAACAAAAAGTGTAAAAGAGATAAATTTGTTCCATCTTCAACTGCTTCAGATGGTGTCAAAAGAGAACCAGACAGCGTAGATGAAATTGACTTTGGTGGCACACTTGATTTAACTTCTCCTAAAAATGGCTCTTTGTTAATGTCACCAACCTGTTCATCAACAGATCTTTCATTAGTCTGCTTTAGAATTAGATATTCCAATGTTATCACCAACTAGTAATGCCATTATTTTATCGCCTACGTTGTTCACTGCATCCACAACTTCCAGCAAATTGTCATTGAATAGAATTAATACAAGAATGCCATGGGATTGTATCCAGAGTAACAAAAAATTTATAAAATTGTACACGGGATGTCCATCATCAAAGTTTTTTGATTTATTGTTCAGCATGTTCGGCCGAAACATTTAAAGCTCCAATATTACAAAGGTGATAATTCTGTAAAAACTAAGCAGTATCAGTATAGTCCAGCCAATTTGTTTTGTCAAAGAAAACCTGGTCCAAGCCGTTCTCTAAGCTTAGAGGATGAAATATTAATGACGTTGATGAGGATAAGACTTGATGCGCCTGTTGCTGACTTAGCTTTCAGATTTTAAATATCGACTAAACATGCCTCCAACATTATTACAACATTCATCATTTTCTTAGTTTGGAACTTGAACAACTAGTATATTGGCCAACACCTGATGAAACACTGTCATATAAGCACCATCATTTTTCTGGTACTTTCAACTAATGTGAAGGTATTGGTGACTACACTAAACAATATGTTGAGCATTCAAAAAATGTTGCAGCACAATACCAAACATACAGCACCTACAAAAGCCGAAACACGCTAAAAAAAACTTATATTTTGTACAAAATCGGGGTCAATCTCTTACGTATCTCCTGCCTATGCTGGATCTATCACAGATGTTGCTTCAAAATTTCATCCTGGTTTTATGGTTCTGTTTGATAAAGGTTTCAATGTTCAAGATCTGTGTTTGCCCCACCAAGTAGCATGTATTCTACCTCCTTTTGTTTGCCGAAAAAAAAATTTACAAGATCAGAAGTTTATCATGGTAAAAGAGTAGTACGCGCAAGAATACACATTGAAAGAGTTAATGGATGGTTGAAAGAATTCCGATTATTGGAAAACATGTTACTAATATCAATGATCGATATGTGTGATCACATTTGGACAATTGCTGCAGCTATTGTTAATATGCAACCGCCATTAGTTTAGTAGTTGGCCCCAATTGATTGCAGTGACAAAAGCTTCTTGACATATTATCAACAAAGTGGCTTTCTTTAAGGCCACATATTTATAAAAAATCTTATAGCATATAGCATGAAATAGCATATAGCATGAAACTTTTGCAGTCATTTTAATTTCACGATTTTATGGGTTTTTTTGAAAATTTAGTTTGAACCATTTTATATAGGTGTGATAGTTGGAGAAAATCGTGGACAATACTTTGTTGTTTTCACAATATTTCAAATTAATTTCAAATTTGATTATTCTCCTTCTATATAACGTTGGTGATAGTTTTCGTCGTATATAAATTAGCCTATACATATACCAAAGCAATGTTTTTTACAAATGTGTGGCTTTAAAAAAAGCCTTTTAATTAAGAGTGTTGTTAGCTAAGGGGCTCATAGGGGAAACAATTGGTTTAATTCCTCTGATACTTCATTACTTGGCGAAATTCTTGCAACAGGTAAGGTCATTTTCAAGGTGAACATTCTTTCGAAAACATCAAACAGAAGCCTGTCCATAAGTAGCCGATCCTAATTGATCCCAATTAATATTATTAGCTGTA
Source organism: Hydractinia symbiolongicarpus (assembly GCF_029227915.1). Taxonomy (NCBI): domain Eukaryota; kingdom Metazoa; phylum Cnidaria; class Hydrozoa; order Anthoathecata; family Hydractiniidae; genus Hydractinia; species Hydractinia symbiolongicarpus. Next base: position 21,390,842 of record NC_079877.1, read on the forward strand.
CGTTGATGCAGAGCACGAGGATCAAACAAAGTTCGTGGTACTTTAACAGGGTCTGGTAGATGCTCGGGATGTGGTCTTTTAAAACATATTGACGATGCAGGAAGATGAACTTTTTGTCGACCTTTAGCCACTGTTTTGTTCCAAACTTGAGTTCTGGACGTACATGTTTTATTTAAACCCAATGCAACCTGATGTACAACAACATGGAGCAGTACAAAAACATGTTTGCAGCTTTCACATTCACCAGTTAAAACTTCATGGTTATCAAAGTTCATACACACCCAGGTCTTATAAGGAGTTTCATTAACCCGTGTTTGTTGTATAACATCTCCACGAACAAAACAATAACGCAGACATTGAGGTATGTTATTGAACTCAACATTTTGAACATGTCCAGCATTCATTAAATTCTCTCCCTCATTTAAAGCTTTGACAGCCAGACTTTTCTGTGCATATTCCAGAAGGCATTTGGTAGTGATATCAGGATAGTACACGTATTCAGTCATCAATCCAGTGGTTATCTGTTCTGGAAAGGGTATTTTGATACATGCGACAGTTAATTTAGACACACGTCGGTTTTGAATGTCTTCTTATTTTCCTTCCAATGATGAAGATACAGGGAGATTAAGCAGTTCTGCTGCAAGCACTTTCTCTTCTTAACCCATAGTGTGAACGTAAATGTACCTGCTTAACACAACTCATAGCCGATTCTCAACCCATCGTTAGCTGATTTTTTTAAATCAAATTTTTTTGATATTGTTTTTTTCGGCTTAAAATGAGATAGCTCTATCTTCAAAGAAGGCCGACAAATAATGTGCCTAAAATAAGAAATATTCTTAAAAGTTAGGTGAATCTGAGTGTAAAAATCAAACGACAGAAATCAAAATGGCAGACAAAGTTAAAAAACTTTCGTTGTTGCAAGAAGAAGAGCTCGCTGTCCAAGTTAAAACTTTTCCGTGTTTGTTTGATAAAAGTTTCAAAGACTATAAGGAGAAAGATTGCGTGGCCAATGCTTGGGAAGAAGTGCCAAAAGCCTTAGAGTTCATAGAAGACGGTAAGATTTATCAGCTTTGTATCAATTTTACATATAATCTCAATGTTAAATACAATCTCGTTCGTTTTCAACAGGGAAAGTGGCGAAGGCAGCTTTTGAAAAGTTGAAAAAGCGATACAACAAAAAAAAGCTAAATGTTAAAAAAACGAAAAAGTCTGGCTCATCAACCCAAGAGAGTGAAAGGGCAGAGAAAGCCCTTGCTATGTACAAGTTTCTTTTCTGGTTGGATAATTTCATCTATATCCGTGAGGGGCGATCAAACATAAATATTGACGGTTTAAACTCTGAAGATGAGGAAGAAGATGATGATGACGTTAGAACCGGTCTTTTTAAATGTTGCTTCACCATCTACTCTCATCGATCTCCATTCACCCTCTTTTATTGCACTATGCTTACTTTCTGAATCCACGAATCTTGTTGGCGTGTAAAAGGCATTATCCGTCTGAATCAAGTAATTATGTAGAGCTAAGCAAGATAAGGTGTAATTTTCAACATTTTTAACGGTTGTTCTAATTGGCTTATGAAATGTTCTCCACCTGGCGCATAACATTCCAAATGCGTTCTTGATGACTCTCCTGGCTCTTGAATGTCTATAATTGTAGATTTTTTTTCTTCACATGCATGATCCGTCCCAGGATACGGTCGCATTAACCAGGTTTTTAAGGGAAAGATTTTATACCCGACAAGGAAATATGGGAGACCACCAATACTGTTATTGACGATGCGTCTTTCAGGAACTTTTAGCTCATTCTCTTCAAAAGCCATTCCCATCACGGAATTAGCTAAAACTCCACTTTCATTGTTGCTTCTAAACTGACCAACGTCGAAAATTGTGAAACTATAATTAGCATCACAAATGGCCATTAGGACTAAACTAAAAAAACCCTTATAGTTATAAACTGGGTGCCTGTTAAGCTTGGGCATTGCATCAAGATATGTTTTCCGTCAATAGCTCCTATGACGTGTGGCAAGTTCCAAGTTGATTCAAAATTATCTGCAATCTGTAGCCAATCTTCCTTAGAACTCGGAGCACACAAATACGTTGACTTCAGTTGCTCGTAAATTGCTATACATGTTTCAGATATGATTGAAGAAACGATCGACTTCCCTAGATGAAATGAGTAGCACAATGACTGCTGAGTATCACCACTTGACAAGAGTCTAATAGTAATAAATAAGCGTTGTTCTTCTGATATGGATTCTCTTAAAGGGGCTACGGAACGACTGTTGTTTTTCGACTTTAGTGACTTACACGAAAGTCGAGCTGTTGGCGGTGAAAAACAAACTGGCTATTTTTCCGGCATGTATGTAATTTACAGACTCGAACATATGGATATATCTAGAATTTTTATCTTCTCCAGCCTTGGTCATGTTTTCATCCAGAATGAGTCTCGCTGAAATATTTCTTTATAATAAACTTTTCGAAAAAAAATATTGAACCAGCGAGCAAAGTGCGCTGGTCCGTTCATTGCGCCTAATTTTTATTTTTAATATATGCGCGGGATATACGGAATGTAAGCATTTTAACCGGTTCGTAGGCCCTTTAAATGCGTGTTTTGCCGGGACCAACCAACGATAACAAGTGCTCGAAACGTTCAGGAGACATTCTCAAATATCTAAAGAAAAAAGATAAGTATAGCTGTTGTGATGACAAAAAGTATCAAATTTAAAAACAGAAAGGAAGAGAAATGTATACCTGAAAAAATATTCTCTATCGGAGAGCTTTAATTCATAATACAGGCGATGGTAATCACCGAGTTCCTTCCTTCTCTGAAAAATCTTTCTGACCCAAAACCTCTTCTTACTCTTTTTACTCAACTTTTGTATATCCTCCTCAACAATAGCAACAGTTTTTCTTCATCACAACCATCTCGATAATATTTCAACATGTAAAAACATTTGAATATTCTCGAACGTCTCACTAGTGTGAACGTCTAAAGTACCTGTAGCTCAAATTTTGAAATCGGCTACGAAAGCATGCACAATACCGTTAGCTCATCGTTAGCCGATAGTGAGAACAAGGCTTAAAGGACCCCCCCCCTAGCTAACAAATAACTCCTTAAGTTTTCAACACTCCACTTGTTTAATTCTTCTTGTGAATGCACCATTGTTAGACAGTTTCTTACCAATGTTTACAGTAAGTAACCTTCGCCAAAACTACATAAGATACCCTGATTTTCCCATACTGCATTGCACAGTCATAAATTTGAAAATGGTAGCACTATCAGTAAAAAGGTCTATAGAGAAAAAAGAATAATGACCAGCTTGCTTAGAATTTTGATATTCCTATACAAAAAAGTGTAATAGATTTCGATTTGAATATATTCGGTGAGCTGATTTATATGTCTCACGCTGCTGGTATAAACATAGGAATCTCGGAAATTTAACACTTTAATGAAGAGAAGTAGAGGTAACCTGCCGGTCAACAACTGAAACCATCAGTTGTTGACCGGCAGGTTGCTGGATTGTTTTCAAATTTAATTTTGTGAACAAAAATTTGAAATCGCCTGCGTGAATTATTATTCTACCGGAAACTGGTTTATTTTGTAATTTAATCGTTTACAAATCCATTTTTGAACATTTCTAGCGGTATATGCAGAAAATAATTTAATTTTGGCGTATTTTTGGGAAAATGTGGTAAAATAAAGGTAAAAAACAAAAACGCAAAAAGTAGAAGTAAATCATTACCCAACGAATAATTAATATTTTCTTTTGTTCTATGAAAGAGACAATAGCCACTGAAAACCGATTCTGTACGGAAAATACATTAAGTTTGGAGCAGAAAAATACAGGGCGAATACAGGAATTCAAACAAGTCATTTTTTACGAAGTCACTAAACTTATACTAAGATTAAAGCGACGAATGACACGTTTCATAAATGAGGTTAAAATTTCTAAATTAATTGTACTATGAAGTGAAGCGTCGTTTGATTTCGTCTGAGATTTTTTAAGTGATTTTTACTGGAGACTATCCCTTGAAAAATGCACAACTATGAAATATCGACAATGACAACCCAATGACAACCCAATTTTACAATTTCTGCCTATCATTCATGGTTGAAAGTCGTGCGATTGAAACGCTTATGGTGTTAAACATCATTTAGGTGACATGTACTTAATGTAATTAATTGTTAAATCAGTAGATGAAAAAAAAATCTTTAATCACTACCTACCTACAAATAATTTTTTTTGAAAATAAAACGCGGTTATCTAAACAACAGTTCTGGTGAAACGAAGATAGAGAAAAATGGAAAAAAGTAAAATCACGTAATTTAGACGTTCACATATATTGCCTAACCTTGCTTTTATAAACAACGCTTACAAAGCAAAACAAGCTGACATAAGTATCTAGTTAACTTTCCTAGTCATGGACAATACAATTTCTCAAATACAAAAAAAAATAGTGAGCACTAAAAACAACAAGCGAACACAACACCTCCGTATCACAGCTACCATGGTAAATTCGCGAAACATGGGAGTTAAAATTAAAAAATGAGTGGAAGTGTTGTTGTTTTTTGATGAGTAGAAGTGTTTTTTGTTTGTTTTTTTGATAAGTAGAAGCGTTTTTTTGTGACTAAAAGTAAAATTATAGTGTATAGAACATGATCCTTCAGAGCTATCTTATGTAACTTATTTGGTTTTAGAATTTCCGGAATTATGTTACGGCATTTTAATATATTTATTTTATTGACATTAGGTGGTGGATAAATGCCTCTGCGATGGAGCCGACGAGTACTTACAAATAATGGCAGTTTGTACTGTCATCATGGATCAGCTGTGTAAAAGCGGTTAAGCGGATTGTTCTCAGCATGGATCAACAGCCTAAAGATAAATGTCGATAAATACCACACTTGTAATTTTTAAAGAAATTAGATCTTTTTATTGAATTTCTGTGTATTAGGTTCACCGCATCGTTAGGCTTTCAATTTTGCAAATTGTTCTCGCAGTAGTCACACCTGTATTACTAATGACGTAGGTATGTTGGTAGAATCTTGTTAACGTAACTGCTCTTGAAATTACCCTTGCTAAAAATGTTATCTTTGGCATGCTGTCCTGTGCTATGAGGGTGGTAACCCGAATGTCTTTTAGGATTATGATGATTATCGATTATGTTTAAAAGCAATAAGATACTCCAGAAATGACCTTAGTAATAATAGCTATATCACAAAGAACTGCCTCTGTCCACCTAATTAATCAGGTTATTATAGTCATTAACAGGTGGAAAAATTCACTGATTGTCCCGTCAGCATAACTGTGCACAGGGGCGGGGCCACAATTTCCAAAGTGGGTGGAGCTTAGTTAGGCATAGTGGGAGATTTTAGATTTTAGTGACAATCAACAAGCGAAGCGATTTGCCGAAACAACTGGGGTCCAGGGGGGGGGGGGCTGTAACCCCCTGGTGGGGTCCATCAGCGCAGTTTTAGAGTCCTAAAACACGTAAAACCGCTATACCTTGGACTTCAGAAAAGCTTCGTGCATTAGCAGAAAATTATTACTTAGCAAAAAGTCCCCCAGGTGGCGCCGCTCCTGGTGCAGGTGATATAACTTTTTGAAAACAATATTTTCAGAAGCACATAAGAAGTGGCATAAAATTTTTAACTTATCTAGAGCTACCTTGGAAGCACATTCTCCAATGTATTTCTTCAAGTATAGAGGGTTAATTTACTTGGTGATGGGGCTCCCACCGAAGTAGGGCCATGGTTGCTATTTTTATGTATGATTAAAACCTTTTAATGTCCTGCTTATTTTTTCGCACTGATCACATTTTAAACCCTTTTTGATGGAATTAGCAACAACCTCATCTACAGGACAGATAATTCCTTATCTTTTTCTAAAAGGTTGTCTTTGATAGCTGCAAGAATAGCATCGAAGTCATCCTCATAAATAAAAGCGTCAACTTCAGCCATAGTCCAGTCGTTAAGTGCTTTGACTTGGAAAATAATGATATAGAGCTGAAATTTGGGACAGTTTTTAATATGTAGATTACCAGAAAAAAAAAGCCCTATCGATAGCAGTTGTAGAAAATGAAATATGCGCCATTTTTAAAAATTTCGGATTTCCAAATTTTCGAGAAAACGATAGTTTATCAATTCGAAAGCCAGTCAATTTAGAACAAAAAGTATTATCACACCAACTCTCAAAAATCATAATTTTTAAATTTATGGTTTAAATAGTTTTTATCTTAAAAAAGTAAAAATATGTATACAAATATGTAAAATCAAAATGCATCAAATATATCAAAAATGTTTCTCTATTCTTCTTTTTGGCTGTTTGTTTCGGCTTCTTTTAGTGCTGTTGCGACGATTGTTGTACAAGAATCACCTTCACAAATTTTCACTGTTTGCCCGTCTTGCCGAAGTTTTATGCTGATATGCATGATGAAACGTGTTTTGTTATCTTCGTTACTGAGAAAACTCTCTTGTGTAAATGATACTTTGCTAAAACCAACAATATCAACATTGGGGCATCGTTTTCCACCACCTGTTCGTCGCATGTGCTCATTTGATTTTGTGCTAGGACCATCAATCAAAGACAACTGTGCAAGATTTATAGTGCCGTCGAAGGTAACTAACGTAAACTTGCGATAGTTCATCAAAAGTAGAAGTTTTGAACAAACGGACTCTATGCAATAGCGCTCCACCATCGACCACTGCTTCATCATCTTTCATCACGGCTTTACGTAGTGAGGGCTTGTCAGGTTTTCTCATTAAGCCATGTTTAAAGAGGGACATTGGCTCTAGTGTTAGTTCGAAAGCAAAAAATTCTTCGATGTCTTTTTTTCCCTTTGCGTTATAGCTATCAATCGTGTAAACAGCATCGTTGGATTGACAATGACAGATTATTTATTCAATTGAACTTTGGATTGCAAGGTGAAGATGGGCTTAACCTGGTCCTTCCGCTTGATGGTGCATTCAAATATTGAAAGGTTGTCCAACTTTGCTTGTATCATTTCTCCGATCTCTTCAGCAATTTCACAGTTGATATCATCATTTTCATCAGACGTCAAGCCCAAAGAAAGCGAAGTAGCCAACCTATAAACATTTTGCAATCTTTATAATCTTTGGAGCGTCTTGCCGCCCCCATCTCGACATGTTGCTCGCTTGCTTTGCTAGAAAGGCCAGAGACACCAGTCATTGCCTCATGAATAGAGGCGCTGGAATTCAAGCTAAGAACCCAAAGGTTCCGCACATCATTTTTCATTTCTCGCCCTCTGGTGAGTCCTTCTCTAGTTTTGATTGATCTCATGAGAGTCTGCTCGATCACAAGTAACGGTTGGATCTTTGAACAGCATGTAACCTTGTTGAAATTTCTGACGGAGCCAAAAATTTTTTTGCAGGAGGGCATAAGTCATCAGGGGCGGATCTAGGATTTTTTTCTGGTTAGGCAAAATTTCATAGATTTTTTGGCAAAGTAATGTCAAGGGTTGTGGTGTTGTACGAGGTAAATCGGCCGTTTTGTGTTTTTGCTGTAAAAGGAACTAAAATTTTCCCAAAAGTAAGGTTTTTAGTTATTAAGAATCCTTCTAGATTAGAAACGAAAGTTTCTTTATAGCCAAACAAATAACAGTAACCCCCGTAGTTTTACCACTTTATCCTTGTTAAAACATGCGGATGGAAAATGCGTCTGGTTAGCAAATTCGATTTGAAACAGGGTTAGCGTTTCCATAATTTCTTTGAATCACATATTGGTATTAAGTATCTTAGCATCTTTTTTCGTTTTGCGCACATAATACGAGTACAAGTAATAAGTTGGGGATTTGCTTCATTTCAAAACATGCAATAAGTCTAATAACTAACAATACAACAAAAAATTACATTACAAGACAATTTTAGGAATAGATAGTCAACAGTAGTGCAACGTAGAAATATTGTTTGGAAAATTATAGTCTGTGGTAACAACCTGCAAATGCACAAAGAAAACCAGCATATAAAAGAATGAAAGATTTCCAGTTAGACTTACAGTGTAAGATCGCAACATATAATAAACGTGTACAAAAAGTATATAGTAATCACCTCTTCATGAAGTTAATACAGTTTAGCATTAGGGTTACTGGTGTAGTTTTGCACCAATTTCTATTAAGCATTAATTTTAATGCTATGAAATTCCCACAAGAGAAAGGCAGTTTATTAAGCCAGAAAAGAGTTAGAAATTAGAAAAATAACATCAAAACATTGAAGATGTCTCATATTATTTACCCTTACATGTCCCTGTCAACTATGTTTAAAAAATATTTTAATACTGTAAAATCTTTAAGAAAGTTTTAGTAACTATAAGCCAATTATGAAGATTCTCATATAAAAAGCAACATATATACAAATCCTACTCATATCCATAAGTTGACATGACATTTTGTTAGTTTACAGTCTGTAACAGAACGTTTTTTGACATGCAATTCTTGTTTCGATCTGTATATGTTTTACGTGAAAATCATTTCTATGATTTACTTGAATATTCACAAGTTATTTTGATTGATTTTTTTCACCAACTTTGTGGATTATACCAGATATATATCCATTGTTTACAGTTTTCCAATATTATAAGGATTCAGAACAAATCTTCTGTGTTATTTACTTGAATATTCATCATAGGTACCAGGGTGACATCAAAATACAAGTTATTTTGATTGATTTTTTTCACCTTCTTAGTTCCTCTTATGAAACACAACTTTGTGGATTATACCAGATATATATCCATTGTTTACAGTTTTCCAATATTATAAGGATTAACAAATCTGTGTTCTTTTAATTGATGGTGATTTTCATTGTCAGAAGAATATTCATCTTAGGTACCAGGGTGACATCAAAATATCTTATCCTAAAACAAAATTATATCAATGTATTGCTCAGCAAGATGAGAATAAGAAATATTATAAAACAAACTTGGACTATTCTTAGATTAGGTATTGCTTCATTCTTTTGTTTTTAGCAATATTATTACAATTAAAAGTAACATAGGAAAGTCAAAGAGATCTTCTCGTGTTCTTAAAAGTTTTAAAATGAGCAGTGGGATGTTGCATATAAAATGCACTGTTTAAAAGTTCCCACAAAGTCAAAGTTCTTAGGGACAATCACAATAAAAAAGTATATTGGGCTTTTATGTTTTTAAACAATGCATTTGATCAAGGCCAAGTTAAAACCTTTTGTTTTGATAAGAAAAAGATTTAAATTACACGTTTTGTAAGAACATCTGGTGGTTTACCACTTTTAAGAATAGTTCTTGACACAAAAGTGCCTAAAATTCAGGAGCAGCTAAAACTAAAATATTTCAAGTATTACTGAATTTATTGTCTCTTGCAGAGGAAGATAAAGGTTTGGTTTGAGACAACAACACGGCACACGTGGCCAAAATACTTCTCTCCAGCATTTCCAATCCTTTCAATATCTGAAAAGGTTTCCAAATTCAAAACTTCTTTATTTAACTTAGGTGGCATACAATTGCTTTAATATTCTAGACATTTGAAGTGCTCCCTGCAATTGGACCTGATCCAGGTAAACCTTGTTGAAAAAGAAACATCCGCTCCATGTAACCGTACCCGTGGTCGTTTTAGGCGTTTAAACTTTAAAACCCACGGACGTTTTAGGCGTTTTTTCTTCACATTCCAGAATTTCATTCATTGGAACTTGGAAACCCGCGGACGTTTTAGGCGTTTTTTCTTCCATCTGTGATTTTCATTCATTCGGAACTTTAAAACCCGCGGACGTTTTAGGCGAATAGACATTTTGCCTAAGATCGCCCCGGGTTTGCTTATTTGAGTAAAATAAAACACGCACGCCGCGCATCGTCTTAGTCGAAATCGGCGGATGCCAAAAATAAATTGATAAAAATAATTTAGTTTTTTTTATAGATTATTCTATCTATAGAGAATTTTTTTTCTAGTTCACAAAACTAGGCTTAGGCAATTGCCTAGGCTGCCTAACCCTAGATCCGCCCCTGGTCATAACTCTTGGCATAAGTCAGTTCACCAAAAAAGACAACCTTTGTCTTAATAATTACTCTTTTTTAGGTATGCGATGGTTATAGTAACGTCGAAGATGATTTGGAAGATGAAAAAGAGAAGAGAAACATTTTTGATTATTTGATGCATTTTGATTTCACAAATTTGTATACATATTATTACTTTTTTAAGATGAAAACTATTAAAGAAAGTCCGTGAATTTAAAAATAATAATGATTTTTCAAAGTTTGTGTGATAATACCTTCTGTTCTAAATTGACTGGTTTTCGAATTGATCAACTTTCGTTTTCTCGAAAATTTGGAAATCCACCATTTTTAAAAATGGCGCATATCTCATTTTCTTCAAATACTATCGATGGGGCTTTTATTCTGGTAATCTACATAAAAAAAGGAGTAAGTGTGCCAAATTTCAGTTCTATATCATTTTTTCCAGGTCAAAACACAACTGGACTACTTTTACAGTTTGCTTTAAGGTGGCAGTAACCCTTTTAAAAATCAGAATTTTTTTTTTCACATAATTGGTTACGAAAGGTTTTTTTCAGACTATATATCTATATTTTTTCTGTTATAACACAATTGTCACGATTTATAGCTAAAATACTATTATATTTCACCAAAAATATTCAGCCTTCACAATTCCCCTTAAAAATAAAATTCATGAATAATTAATTGGTTCAGCCGAATATAGCTTAAGTGTACACGCTTGTGAAATGTACAGAAAGAAATGACGTAATTAATAAAGAGAAACGTTAATAACAACAAAGATGGCGCATTATGTCGAAATTTAAGACGATCTTCATTATGCTACACTGCACGAGCTTTAACTTTCGATAGCATTTTCGTTTTACTTTAAAATTTTCAGACATGCTTAGTAAATCATGCAGCCATAATACGGTGTGCGGAAATCTTTTTATTCGGAATATTTTTCTTTTACCAACGTTCGATGCTGCAGGGGATGCTAAGAAAGAATCTTGTAAAAAAAACAAAAGGCTATTGTTAAAAAAATAGAATGAACAAAAAAAACTCCTCACATCGTTTTAACAGGGTTAACCCAAGGTTCATTTGAAAACAGAAGCTGATGAAAAATAACGAGATTGTAAAAAGTTGAGCTCGTAGAAGCCGATATTTTTCTTGTTTATGATACAATTTTAAAGCGAAATTTCTGCTGAGTCAGCAATTTTGGTGTTAAGTTAAAATCATTTTATTATGTATTAAAGCCTATATTTTTATGAAATAGTAAAAAAAAATGGTATAAATAAAACACTGAGTAAATAATTCAGCTATTTGGACAGCCATAAAAGAGTTACTGCCACTTTAAAGCGTCTATTTTGTTTTGTTTACGATTTCAATTGGCTAGAACAAATCATGTTTTTTAAAAAAAGTGATTTCATTAGTTGGAAATTTTATTGCATGCTAAATTAAATTTACCGTTAGGAGTGCTTTGTTATAAATTATTGTACAGGCAAAGTCACAGGCAATTAACGTTGTTATTATTGTTGTCCATTTCGTTCAAAAGTTTTAATTGATTGTCTGTGTCCTTTAAAGGAGAGGCGAACTGCGCTGCGGCACGGCTGCTGAATAAAAGTTTATGATAAGTGTTGATTTTAAAGACCAGACGGATTGGCTTGCTCGCTTGCTCCATAAACTATAACTATAAACCATACATCATTTTGTTTACATTTTTGTGAGTGCTGAATTTTTTATAATTGAGTATTTTTACGCATTTGTCAAACGGGTGGCTAAATTGAAAAACAATGGGATATATTTCTCTTTTTTGATGGTGACGGGGTCAATGTACACAAAGTGATTTAATAAGAAATAGTTGAAGATCAAAATGGCAAAAATGTTGAACAACATGTAAAGAAGATATTTTTATTATTTTGTACTACTTAACTTGCCAATAAAATAGCGAGTAAAGATGAAGAAAGTAAAAAACCAAGGAAGAAAGATGAAGCCACCATATTGCACGTTCGATTTGTTATTGAAGGTTTCCGGTCTGTATATTTATTCAAATTTGGCGCCATCTCATGATAACAAACTTTATTGTTTGAAGTTGGTAGTATGTTGTGGAAAAGGGACTCAAAACATGAAAAAATAATGTTGTTGGTTATGACAGATAATTCTTTAGTTCAAAGAAGTTTAAACGAAGGTTATAAAAAGCTGTTACTACTATAGTACGTAAAATATTCTTGGTCATCTCAAGTAAAAGATGTTTTTAGTGATGTTTACTAAAAAGTACATTTAAAACCTACTTATTTTCACCCCATACAGACATGGAATTTCTGTAAAGATGTTGTTAGAAATATATATGTATAAAATGTATTTTCTGGCTTCCACAAAATAGTTTCTTGTTCGCCTCTCCTTTAAATGAAATTGACCACAAATCATTTTGTGATAAGAAGCACAAGGGATTTTGTTATTGTGATAAGAAGCACACTAATTTCAGTGGATTCTTCCACGGGTTTTAATAACTAGTTACTTATAAATACGAGACATCATTTTCTAATACACATGCATTAACAGTTTGAATTATCAAACAAAATACTAGTTATTATAAAATACTAGTTCGCTCAAAATATTCCAGGTAAAGTGCTTTCAGGTAGCATTCTAGTTGATGCAAACTGACAAATGTTATTAGAGTTCCGTTTGTATTAACAAGATCTCTAGCATTTCGACTATGGGAGTCGGACAAGTATAAGAACCCACTGGTATTCAGTGATTTATAAATTTATCACCTTCTATTAGGATAAAGTCCAGATTAGCAGGTTTACAAATACTTGGTTACCTAATGGTTGACCAGCAAAGTCCAAATGAAGCATTACAAGTGCACTGCGTTCCTGCTGTATCTCCAAATCTAGGATCTGCTTGGCTAAATGAACCTATCATGGTCTTTTTTAATGAGTACATAGGTAGGAAGTACAAGTGAAACTAAGGCTATTTTAGAATTCAATAGCTACGTTTTATGTTTTCTCCAGGTGGAAATATTCTAAAAAATTAAGATTTTTTATCGTCAGGTGGAAATTTTCTAAGAATGTAAAATTAAGATAGCAAAGATAGAAGAAACTACAAGGTAAATTTTCTTAATTGATTATTTCTAAATGGAATAAAAAGAAACTGAGATTAACAATTGTAAATTTTGAGGAATTTCTCTTCTTGCCTGACTTTTTTCTTGCTGCGTATACTTCCCTCGGCTGTCTGTAGCATAGCAAACATGTCGGAAAACATGGTTGTTGAACTTTTAAACATTGACAACACAGTAGTGCTAGACTAAAAGTAGTAACACTACAAAAATGTTTTTATTGATTAAATTTTAATGTGTGTCACTGTCACTTTAACTGTGAAATAGGATCATTTTATGAAAAATTCTTTAATTAAATGACCCTCGTCAATTTATACATGTTGTATATGTAAGCAGAGACGATTTAAATTTGAAAAACAAAGAGGACGGGAATCTTTAAAAAATCATACGTAAGGCCAAACTAAAGAGGCAATAATATATTAATTTGATTGGCTACACTGCTAATAATTCTTTTGTATTTTGTTTTTTGTTTAAAATGATTTCAACTTTCAGTACGGATCGGAACGAAAAATTTTATGAGTCAATCAAATTCCAGAAATCATATTGTTTGATCCAACCCTGGAAAGTCACTTTCAAACGAGACGAAAGTACGTTCGTTACACATAGCTACGTGTAATTAAAACAAGCACAGTCACTTCTGCAGTTTTTAAAACGATATTCCACTCCTTCACACGTAAAATCCCAGAAAAAAAATGGTGTGTATGTCTTTTTAAATGAATATAAATTGTCACGAAAATAAATATAATTTAAACAAATTTTTTACAAGACAACCAGTAAAAACATAAATCTGTACAAAAGGTATAAAATAATGCATTTTGTGTATATAATAATCAATCCAAGCAACTTTGTAAAAATATGTTCTATGTGAAATCTTTTTACGTTAATTCTCGCATTTCTAACGATATTTTTATTTGGAAAAATATATTGGAGCCCAGAATTCGAAATTTGACATTCAGAAAATAAACATAAGTTTCATCAAAACGAAATTGTGAGAAAATTAAAAGTAGTAAGAAACATTTTGAAGGTGATGAAGTCAACACTTTGATGTTACCATATGTTCAAATATTGTTTGCTATGGCATTGAAAACAAAGCCCTCTGAAATTTTTGGACCGATTTTAACCAAAAAAACGGTATAAGTACAAAATACAATATTTTACTGTCACTGCCACGTTCATCATTCTTCGTTTGATCAGTGTTTCAAATTTTATAGAATACAAAGCATTTTTAATTTTAGATAATTGTTAGCCAACAGTATAAAGGCGAGGAAAAATTAAATTTTTGATGTCACCATTATTTTGAGATTGACAAGGTTGCCACAAATTCACAATTTTACGTTACGACATTTTAAATTTGACGTTCAAATATTGGCAATATTTTTGAACGAAACGAAGACTTACAATAAACAAGGCAGTAACGTTGTTCCAAAATTAAAGGTTATTCCGATTTTAGGTCCTGCCACCCTGTTCGATGTTTTTTTTTTTAATTTAGTCTCAAAATTTTATAAAAATCTTGAAAAAAATTCACAGCTTAAACGAATATAGGTCATTTTTTTAAAAACGTTTTAAGCAAATTCAACATTAAATTTACTTAAAGAACACAATAACGAAACACAGGTCTATCCGAAAAGCATTTATAATCTTTTCTTTTCAGAAGAGAATTCTCAAAATAAGACTTATTTTCAACTTAACTTAAATTAATCAAATTCTCAACAATTTGGGGGCGATTGTTCAAATAAAAATGAGCGTAGAAATATATTATTAATCAGAAACAACATCTGCTGGTAGTAGGACCTTCTGCAATCGTTTGTAATCTACTAAATCATTGTTGTCGCGGTATGTGCCCTCATTTGGAGAACATAAATATTGCTCAAGGGGTAAGCGAAATTTGCCACAAAAATCCACAAACTTGACGCACTTTACACGAGAATCAAAATAAACACCATCACACTTTGGATTGACACAACACCGTGCACTGTCCAAATAGTTGAGCAAACTCCTCGGCAACCAATTCTGTTGATACTTAATTTTCTTCGTTTTTATTGATCTCCCACACAATTCCAACAAAGAAGGCGGACTAAACTCTAGCTTTTGGATAAATGTATGAACAAGAGGGTTATCCCTCAAAGTGAGTTCACGTAGATTTATTAGCATTAAAATTTCTGCAGGCAGTGTCTTTAACTGGTTTTTATGCAAACTGAGTGATTCTAAATTTTTTAACTGTCCAAATTCACTTGGTATGGATTGCAGTTTGTTGTCACACAAAAATAGATGTTGTAGATGCTTTAATTTCTTGAGTTGAGACGACACTTCCGTTATTTCATTGCCTCCAAGGTACAATATTTGCAAACTATAAAATACACATTTCAATTCCTAAAATTATGTTCGTTTCTTTTTAAAATAACTTTTTTCACGCTCTTAACGTTATGTAATAATATTCACAAATAAACACATAAAAAACTTTAATATTTTGGTAAACAACATTTAACGAAACAGCACTACAAATGACCCATGTGAAGAAGAAAATTGAACAAAAAGAAAATTTGGCGAATTTGACATAATGCTACTAAATCAAATCCACAAAATTCCTTTTTGCCAAATTTTCTTTTCTTACAGTAAGAATATGATACAAGCAATGCCCATTATTATCATAGCAACTCAGTAGTCGAAATACCATTTTTGATCATAGATAAACAGGCGGGATATAAAAATGTTATATGTTCACAGAATCCACTACAACATTTTTAGCAATTGTGAAGAAATTTGCATGGGACGAAAAAACAGTCGTAAATTAAACAATTTGCGCCTGCTTAATATCTCACTTAGCTGGCACAATGGGAAAATAGCCTTTTTGAAGTTGCTTTGTGTAATTTACCAAATTAAGAACGTTCATGCCTGTAAATAAAGGATTTAATGTGTCGCAAGAGGAAAAATTAGGAAAACTGCAATGACGAGTTTAGACTTGGGATGGTATGTTTTAGACTGACTTGATAAAATAGAGCAAAACAAATTGCGGTTATTTTATTGTTTGCGAGTTTCTGATTTCAGCCATTTTTGCAGACGCGGATAAGTCATTTTTGACAACATATGAACGATGACAAAGATACAGGTGAAAAAAACATTAGGAGCAATTCTTACGCCTTACCGGTAAAAAAAATCAGCTAAAAAAGTCGGTAAGAAATTTTAGTCTGCAAAATGATTAGTCAATTGCACAAAATTTAGGTAGCTACTTTTTTAGAATAAATTTTAACAACAAAATTACTTTTTGAAGACTAATATTTGAAACAATTATTAAAATCATTTTTTTCAATGCAAAAGCACTACGTGAAGAAAAATGGATAATAAACAAACATGCATGCAAAAGAAATTACCAAGTCTCCTTTGTAGTAACAATTTCAACTTTACACAAACATAAATCTACAAACTTAGTATCTTCTTAATTTTGAAACATTTTGTTTCATATTCACTAAAAAAAATAAAAAATAAATAAAGATGATAAAAATGGTCGGTCGCTTTAACAACACTTTTTTACCGGTAAGGTATATACTTTATTAGGACGATTTAGGAGAACAACAAAATTTAAGCCATCTGTTTTTCAGGATTTGCGACAACGCTGCACATACATACATTCTCATTATGCGCACCCTTACTCCAGGTTTAAAACCTGTTTTCTCTACGAAACTAGAGGAAGTAGATGGATATACAGGTATAAATAATCTTTGCGGAAACTATTTTTGCAATTCAAACTTTCTTATTTTTGCTACTTGTTCAATATTTGAATTTTGTGGGAGTTAATTTGGGATATAGTGTCGAAAATGGTTATATAGGTTATGCAAAAAACTTCTCCTTAATAATTCTTCTAAACATTTTTCATGTCTATCAGCATGACAACTTCTTTAGTGAAAATTTGAAAAAACTTTTGTCATTTCACTCATTAAATAAAACCATATGCCTTTTTCTTATTCGAATTGTATATAATTAGCACAATTTCCAGGAATTAATTTGATACGAGGCTAGAGATTTTAAACCAAAACATTATCAAGTCTTGTCAAAGTCTTCCTCCCAAAACTAGTGTTCTCTTTCTTGGCCTTGCGGAATGCTAAAGAATCGTTTGAAAAGTGTCTATTGCCAGAAGCTTTAAATCTACAAAAGTAAACATACAAAGTTTTTATAAAATCAACAAATTGTTATATACACTTACCAGCTACAAAAAGCAACTAGCTGACTAGCTATTCGATTTATTGTGTTGTTATAAAATGTATTGTTACTTAAATAAAAAAGAAACCCAAGACAACATAAAGCTCTTTTGAATTTGACACAAAGCTCTTTCAAATTTGTTGAAAGTGAAACTATAAACATATTTATGTTCACATTTGCTAGCACAGCAATAGAAAGCAATTTTGTACCTAAAAGCGTAGTCGTTGAGTCGATGCTATGATTTTTGTTGAGTCTAAGCCTGCTTTTCTTCTGCAATCACAGGCGACGCAGAGAATAAATGTTTTCCAGTAATGTTTCTTCTTAGCAACATTGCTCAACTTCATTCTGCAATCATATATTCAAAATTTCCATTTACTTGCTGCAAGTCAATACAAAACGATTCCTCAGTCATTTTAGTAGACATGTTGAATTGGAAGAAAACTTCAGGATTGCAGCTCGCCGAAGTTGGCCGAACCTATCAAAGAGACTGGCTACCGCGAGGCAATAACAATAGGAAGAGTAAATTATTCCTACGCATCCCCTAATATCAATCTTTCTTTTACCGTAAATTTCGCCGACTTAGACAAGATTCTTCTTGACGTCACAAATTCTTTTGTTTTAAGGAGAGTCCAAAAGTCCACACTTCGGCGAGATTCTTTTTGACATCATAATACTTTTGTTTTTCCTTTCTTTAAGAGGGTCCAAAAGTCCACACTTCGGCGGCCGCCGAAGTCGACTGTTTTTACGGCAGAAAACAAGGGAATAGAGAGTAACACAATCAGCGAAATGCGGCAAAAAATGGCAAGATTATATAATCTTGCCATTTTTATTTTATTGTATTTATCTGTTGTTGTTTATGTTGTTGTAACTATGATCTAATAATACAAATAAAACCTATTTACATATGCATTTTTGTGTTGTTGTTTTTTGCTTATTTTTCTTTCAGGACCTCCTTTTTCATGTTATTTAATGTTATGAATAGATTAAATATGAAGAATTTTTATTAGTAATATATACTGTTTTGCATTACCGAATTATAAAAATTATGTATGTCTTTTTTACTCAATCTAGTTTCCGAAAATTTATAGCCTACTATATGCACTAGTCGAAATACTAGTCGAAAAGGCCCGTGGAAAAATCCGCTTAAGCAGAATAAAAATGAAAAAGAATCGTTACTTAAAATTTGATGATATCCAATGACCGTCCACAAGAAAAGAGAGAATAATGTTCTGGCGCACTTTCCCGCACCTATCACTTCACACTTGTGCACATCTTTAAATAACCACCTAATACCCCTCCCACAAAAGCAACACCCCATACTTGTTATCATGGTGAACACATCGATCTCTACAACGTTGCTACCGCACCTATCACCTCATTAATACACCTTCCTCAACATACACCCTATACTTTTTAGCACAGTACACACATCCATGAATCACATTTCCTCCGAGACACCTCAAAAAGTAAATGCCACGCCCATATCTGCGCATGCCGGACAGGTAGTTTTTTTTAGTAGTTCCAAAAACATATAATAAATAAGTGCGTTTTTTTTCACCGGGATAAAAAATCCATTAAAAAATCTATAATAAAGATGAATACGAAAAACGCTCAAGAAAAAAAACTCAGACATTGAAATGAATGTGCTTTACATTACAGAAAAAGCGAAGAGCTTAACATCCTGGGACGATCGTCGCAAAAAATCACAACACCCCACACGCAGCAAACAAGTGAGCCTGCTCCTCATCACATACAACAATAAGACCCGCTACACCAGCATCAAGTGCCTCTCAAAATTATTGGGCAGTGACAACACCAAAAATACACGCATGATGAATTTCTACCTGAACTGCATGTACTCATTCAACACAGTCGAGAGACAAGCACTACCACTACTGCATAGATTATGAGGCAGTGGAAAGTTACAATGCCAAAGAGGAGCGAAAAATGGTTTAAATATCATGATGGTCATTTGCAATTCAGGGTACCATTTGCTACCTATGCCGATTTTGAAAGTCTACTGTGGATGATGCTAGAGATAGCAAGACCAAGAAGCTGAGCAAGCACGTGATATCTGGCTGGTGCACATACAGCAAGTTTGCATACAGCGACGTGCCTGTTCCATATACGCCTTCCCGCAGTGAAGTCTGCGCTATAAAATTTGTAGACCATAGAGAGAATGAGGTGATGCGATTTTATGATACTTTCCCACAGAAACAAATGACAGAACTCAAAGATGCATAGAAGAGGAACATACTCTGATGTAAAGAAATGTCATATCTCCATGAAACCATTCGACAACCCGGCACACAATCGCACGGTCGGGCAAGCATATCAAATAATTAAGTAGCTGGGTTTAGGTACAAGGAATGTAAGCTCGGAAGCACCAAGCACTTGAACAAAGAAGAACTAAAGTCGA
This sequence comes from Hydractinia symbiolongicarpus, assembly GCF_029227915.1. Classification (NCBI taxonomy): domain Eukaryota; kingdom Metazoa; phylum Cnidaria; class Hydrozoa; order Anthoathecata; family Hydractiniidae; genus Hydractinia; species Hydractinia symbiolongicarpus. Next base: position 21,410,543 of record NC_079877.1, read on the forward strand.
ACCACATGGTTCTTTAATGAGGATTATACCTTTAGGCCAATGCTTTGAAAAAAAGTGTACCGATATGAATATATATGGATGGCTGGGAACGCTTCAAGGAGACCAAGCTACCATCTAAGGAAGTGTTCTGTAGCAGGCCTAACATGTCAGGAATCTCCGATAATAATCATGAGCACGCGCAGCAAGAATAGAATAGACTAATGGATAGGACGCTAGAATACCATGACCTCCATCTGGGTACAGACGCTTTGCTCAGACGGATACTGATAGCTTTGTCTATCATTATACATACGGATACCCTCTACAAGGATATAGCTATCGATGTAGAGAAGTGCTTTGGTCCAAGCACTTGATGCAAGACCACTTCCAATCGGAAAAACAAGAAAATTGTTGGCCTGATGAAAGATAAACTTGGTAAAAAAAATCATGACAGATTTTTGCTGCGCGTAGGACTACGCTCTACATGGAAGCTTTACAATAGATGGCGAAATTATAAAGCCCAGGATGTGAGAAGGTGTACCACTTTAAAAGGCTAGAAGAGGAGCTTAGAGAAAGGTGTAAATATTTACAAAATCCAGGTGCTAATACAAAAGAAAAAGCACAGAGTCTATACCCAAAAGGTGAATAATTTTGCCCTTAACCGGGCCGATGACAAAAGGATTGCTGATAATTTGAAAACAATGGAGCATGGACAGTGCTGATTCTGCTTACATAGTGCACCCCAGGCTTTGTAATATTACTATACTATATTTTAGGTACTGTAGAGCTAAAATAAAGATGTACTAACTCACACAAGTTTTAGAAAATGGTATTTACCCAGGTGCCTTAACGATATAAGAACAAACACACAACTATATATGAATCGTTTAGTATGCACTAAAATATGCAATTAAACATGTGGTTGCCTCCACATTAGGTAATTATGATACAAGTATCCAATTATAAAGCAATTAAACAATATCCAGCAAACAACAAACATGAATCGAAGACCAATCATTAAAGACTTGATGGCATACTTGAGGGTTCTTGTGTACCGGTATTTTGGAAAAATTTTTTCCACCTGTGATGCTGCTGGGACGCTAAATTTTCACGTGCAGCATACCAGATTGTCCATAAATATAAAAATTCTAATAAAGTGTCAGAAAAATAACAAAAAGATGGGGAATTGTCTGCCAAAGCTATCGAGAAATGGGGGCTACACAACCAAACCATTATATAGCTAGCATAAGGCTTAACAATTTAGACGTATCATTCTGACCCCTCCAGCAACATATCATGGAAAAAACGTGGAAGAGAGACCGAATTCCAAAAATTGTTGAAATAGACCCTATGGAGGCTTTCCTCCATAAGAAAATGAGCAAGAAAGAACCAAAGAAAGTTATTACTAAGAAAAATGAAGGTTGTGTTGCTGCTTGTCAGAAACTTGCGAAATGGAATCATAAGAACAAGGAAAACCTACACAAGGTGTTCAGGCACACTGCAGTACTTTTTAAAAGGTTTTTATATTTTTTTACCATCCTCCACTCTCAACACCATTTTGTAATAGAATTTATCTCGCTGTGTAGTTATATTTGCCCTGGAAGATGATTTTGCTTGTGTTTGTGAACTAAGGATAGGCACTGCATCCCCTCTTCCAGACTCGCTAAGCTTTTTTGTGCCCTTGTAAGGAATGGATTGTAGGCATAATAAATTTGGCAAAATCACCATCAACTTGTGGCCACCACTTGCCTTTGGTTAATGAGACAGCTTTATCCTAAACTTGTACACCCCTTTGGGGTCTGCACCATACTCCCTACATACTTGCAAAAGTCCTGATGCTAAGCAAGGATTGTTGTACCAGTTAAAACCATCATCAAAATGGCATAGGTACTTTTATTCTTTCGAGTATACACCGCATATTATAGTGGACATGAAATTAAATATTGTTGATAAGCGGTATTCGCAGAGATGCCTAAAGCTGTAGTAGCACAGTGCACTGCAAAGTTGAGCTGGGTCTGCCAATTTTAGTGCCTGTCTGGCTTGCAATGCACCATGCACAGGAGGTTTGGTTGTTGTGCCTCCTCCACACAAGGTGTGCAACATGGCCCATTATTTTGTGTTGAGGTGTCCTTAAACTTGTACTTGCACTCTTCCAGATAGTTCTGAAGGTACCAATTATTTCCTACAGGCCTGCAATTTTCAGGATCACACTGCACCTGCAAGGATTCTATGTTACATCCTTCTTATGAAAGTTGGTACGTACCTCAGATATACCTTTACTTTTGTTACAAATTCGGAAAGTTAGCTCCACCTTTTTTTCATATATCCATATACTTTGCCAGTCACCTTGGACAATCAACAAGATCAAACAACATAGATATATTGTTTATCCTTCCTTTACCAGAACGCTCCATTTTTTGGGGTCTTCATTAAGATCAGGAATTGCTTGTCATGGGTAAGTTATCCAATCACATAACTCATGTCTTTGGCATTATTTGCAGGGATTAATTCGCTTAGTATTTTATTGGAGGATAAAATGTAACAATTATATGCCACAGGCAGGGGCTAGTACAGGTCAATTCAGACATCGATATACTGATTTTGGGGAAATCCAATTTGAGCGCATAAAATACAGAGATAAAAGCTGTGTTACTTCTTGTAATGATGGATAGGGAAAAATTTGGTGGTAAAAGTTTTAGATCTTGTAGATTCACTTTAAAATAATAACTGTTGGATACAAACAAATTGAGTTTCTCCTTTCCAGAAAAGGTTAAAAGAGAATTTAAGAGATTGCTGATTCCCAAAGTAATTTCCTGGATTATCCCCTGACAGGCAAGATGGAATGTCATAAAAAAATATGCAACCCACAACCGCGCATTGATGAAGTGTAATTTTTGTATGTCAGAGAAACTGGAAATAGCTATTTATAAAGATAAAAATCTTTTAAACAAAAAGAATGAGTTGATTTCTAAATGTAGACATGATTTCCTTACTCTCTCTAAAACATAATGCTGGAAATTTTATTTATATATATATTTGCAATCACATTAATACCTGTCATACAGTTACTGTCATTTATTTTATTATACACACTAAGATAAAAATGGATATAAAATTATAAAAACATACGAAAAAAATCTTCTTTATACATTGTTGTTACAGACGATCTGTAATAATCATTATTTTGTTTCTTTTTATTAAGAAAACCTTACATTTAAAAGGACTAAAAATAAATTTAGATCAAAATTATTATTAGTGGCATCTCTTGCTTTCTTGTTAATTTATTTAACAAGAAAGCAAGTTTTTTAAAATAAAAATAGTTTTTAAAAAAAGACACTGGTAAAACACGATAATATATTGGTAAGGTGCTCTAGCCTTACAACACCCACGTTAAAATTTTGAGGTCACTTATTCAAAGGAGTAGCCATTTATCTGCTAAAGTGACTTTAACATTAGCTGGTTTTATTGCTTGTTCTGCCTTCCTTCTTTGCTGCGTCAAGTAGTCACTAAACAGCCTAGTAAATGGCAAGTTTGTATAGTTGTTGCATGTGTTTGTTTATTCAATTTCATAGATAGATAGATGTGCATATTTTACATGGCTAGCATCACAAATATTGAGGGATATACCCTGTCTATTATTTCCAGGAGGGGTCATGGCTTAGAACGGGAGTCCTAGAGTATTTAATGCTTATTTTAAGCTACGCAGACCCAATTAGGGTCCGTGTTCTAACAGACAACTCCCTGCAACATTCAACGGCCCACACATTGTGCCATCTCCCCAATTTCCCTCACATGACTTGGGTTTACCTAGGGCTATGGTTACATTCACTCGATATTAAATTGCTTGCAAGGGGAATCGAACCCTGGTCTCCGGCACAAAGTACGAGAGTTATAACCACTAAGCTACGGCACCACAAACGTCAAATCATACCATGTATTTAAGTACTAAGTTACTAGTCTAGCTAGTGATTATAAAATTTCTGAAAAATAATAGGCCCATGGCATGAAAATGGATTTTTTCCTTTTGGTTTAATCAAAGCTTTTGCTGTGGTAAAGAGATGTCTGTTCTGTAACATTCCTAGACTGGAAGAATCTTATTAAAAACGTACCTTTTCATTTTTTGGATAACTGGAGGCACATGTGATAGCTTATTTCCACCTAAGTATAGTTCTTTAAGTTTTGCTAATTCAAAAAGTTGTGATGGTAAGTCGTCAAATAAATTACCACTAAGGTTCAGCACGTTCAATGAATCACAAAACTGGATTTCCTTTGGTAGATTCGTTAGGCAATTGTTTCTTGCTTCTAATACTTCCAATTTTCTTAACTGAGATATTTCGTTAGATATCCAGGAAATCTCGTTAGAAGAAACATTCAATTCGATAAGGTTGTTGAATTGTGATATACTTGATGGCAATACTTTTAAGATATTTCCATACAGTACTAATTTCCTGAGTATTTCTGGCCTAAAATTATGTATAACACTAAGATGTGGAACATTCAATGTCCTCAATTCGCAACACGACAAATCTAACAGCAGTAGTTCTTCATATCCATCATCTTTTGTTATTTCCATTTTTAAAATGAACCGAAAGCACTGGAAAACTCTAATAACAAGTGCCAGGTTGGAGGGCCTATTTTGCTCGGCGACTAACTTAAGAAATTCGAGTAGCTGACATATGGAGGTCATTCTTGTCTCGATGATTCATGAGACGCGCGAAAACTGCGCACACGAGATTCGGTTTCTCTTGGTTTGCGTTATAATTTTTAATCTATGATCTATTATCATGGAAAAAGACCAAGCAAAGATTGATTCAACCGATTTTAAAAATAGGTGAATTCACTGTTTTTTTTATTTTATTTTTATCTCTGTTTATCGTGAAAAATAGTCATTTTTGATATACTCGTGTTGTAGAATATGATGGAGAATGACTATTTTCAAGTGACGAAGAAGATGATTCGTTCTTTAAATCTGATGCGATGTAAAGAAATATATTTTTTATTTTTGTGTTTATACATTATTAAAATTCTTCTACAGTAGCTATAATAGCGCGCATTTTATTTATTTATTATAGAGATGAAATTTTAAAAATACAAAAAAATCATGCGCAATCTCGTAAAAGAAAACTTGGTAAATCTATACAATAAATTAATTATTCATGATGTTTTAATTGCAATAATCCTTTTGTTAAAATAATAGTGGAGCAAAAACATAAAAGTAAATCTGACATGGAAGTGGAAAAAACCCAGAGATTGTAGAAAAAGCGCAAAGAAAAAATATTATTTTGCTAACAACTTTTACTTGTTTGCATTAGCTACGATTTGGTCACAAACTTAGAACAAGGTTTTCTTAATGACGTTTTAACATCATTTCATTGTCTTTACAAAAACGTGTATGTTATACCGTCGTAGACATTTCTTCTAATCAATGAAACTATACTGCTTTAGAAAGTTAGACAGAATGTGTCGACTCCTTACGAGAAGCTCAAGAAATAATTCAGCAACATGAAATAGAAACCGGAACATCGTATTCTAACTACTTTAAGGATGAACAAGAAGCCCTGGGGGCTCTAAGAATTTCCGCTCGCTACCAAAATATTTGATGAAAACCAGCTAATTCGTTGTGTTATTGTGCTAAACATTTGAGGAGGTTTGGTGCATGAACCTCTGAAGATAAAGCACACAAGTGACATTATATCTTACAACAAACGCAAACAAAACGAAACGTGTCATAATAAACTCACATTTTAAAATAAATTGCTAACAAAAAATACAGCCTAACATTCATGGTAAGTCTTGCGATTGAAACGTTTATGGTCTTAAACGGCATTTAGTTGACAAAAAATCAAAATTTTGCTGTGACCATCATTTTCAGCATACTTTTTTTATTAACTGTGCAAATTTTTGTCGAAAATAAAGCAGTTTTAATTTTTGGTTAAATTTTGGCCTAAAATGACATTTAGGTGACAAAAATCAAACTTTTGCACCATCATCATTTTCAGCATACTTTATTTGTTAACTGTGCCAGATTTAGCCGAAAATAAAACGGTTTTAATTTTTGGATCAATTTTGGCCTAAAATGGCATTTAGGTGACAAAAATCAAAATTTCGATGTCACCATTATGTTCACCATACTTTTTTTGTTAACTTTGCCAATTTTTGTTGAAAATGAAGTAGTTTTAATTTTTGGACCAATTTTGTCCTAAAATGACATTTAAGGTGGCAAAAAATCAAAATTATTATGTCACCATTATGTTCAGCATACTTTTTTGTTAACTGTGCCAAATTTTGTTGAAAACAAATACTAATTTTGTCCTTAAACATCATTTAGATGAGTTCCCAGTAGTTGGGGAGCTTGGGTGCGAAGTTTACATCTGTGACGGAGAACATGTAATCCCAGGGTCGATTTTTTCTCAAAAAATGCTCCAAAAGAAAAAAACGACGGTTTTAAAGAATTTCCTACGCCTTCGGGCGCGGAAATTCAATAACATAACATGAATACTGAACAGACAAACCGAAATAATATCTTCAATAATACTTTAAGGATGTAGCTTTCGGTGCAGACAGTAAGTTTTGACTAAATATTTAATAGAATATAGCTACATAAAATGTGATTTAAATTAAATTTTAATTTAAGCGTGGAAATAAGTTATCCAAATAAATTTTTGAATTAAAAGGAAAATGCATTTTGTTTGAAGACAAAAAATCTTCCATTTCTCAAATAATGTTCGACGGGATACCGTTTATAGTTGTTGGAACAAAAAGCCTATGGTACTGATAGGAACGCTTCTCACAAGAAAGAAAGAAAAGAAAATAAGCTAGAGCGAAAATTATCCTTCGAGATATTGTTTCCTTTCCAGATTACAAGGTGAAATAATATTTTTCCATTCAAGATTACCCGTAAATGCTATAGGATAACACCGTCCTAATATTATTTTATTGTTTATTTAGATAGACAAGTTAACTGAATGGAAGAAAAACTGCGCCAAAAAGTTGAAAAATGAATGGGCAGCTAATAAATCCCAAGTGAAGACCAACAGAGAAATTTGGATAAAAATATTAGATTGCCACGCAGACCATTTGTAAGGGGAGGTATTGTCAATATAATATAATGTAACGTATAAATACACTAAGGACGCTGTTGCAATTATATTAAACTTGAAATCGTTTCAGCGCGGTGGTATCAGTCAACAAATCGATTCAAGAATAATAACGAAAATTCACGAACTCGATGGTCAAGGAATAAGGCAAGTAAAAGAGATGGAAAGACACATAAAGATATATGTTCAAAACAAGTTGTTTTGTGATAAAATGGTTCCTTCACCAACAAACAGAACATTTTTTCCTACACGACGTGACATCACAAACCACATGTACATAAGCACAACAAAGTTACGTTTATCATAGATCGATCAAAATTTCTTATTGTAGAGGAGTTCATCGACAATGTGATAGATTGTAATACTGTAACTCCGCCTCAATCTCCACCTGTCATTAATTTGACCTCACCCCAGAAAACAGGAAAAACTGACGTTGTCCCGGGCCAGTTACTGAGTGAAAAAGAATTGTTGACGTTGCGTGAAATGGACAAAATTATCAACAACCATATGCTAACCGTGTGTTGTGGTATTTTTGGAAATGAAAGGATGGCGCAGTGTGACAAGTGCAAAAAATGGTTTCACGGAATGTGTGAAAACATACCAAACAGCGTTTTTAAGAAGTCCAACCAACAAGAATTGGTATTGCAAAATGTGTAAAAGTGTTTGTTGTAAATTTATCTTATCTCATAAGAAAAAAAAACAAAAACGAACGAAAGTGTTTTATTCCATTCCGCGTGGGTATTCAAGCCGTACGGGCATAGTTTGTTTAGATATTCGGAACAACTCGCGAAAACTCGTCCAAAATATTGTTTTTTATGAACCTCCGACCCGGCACTTGTTATTAGAGTTTTCCGACCTCTGACCTTCGTAAGGAACTGGCTCGCCTTGAAGACGAACAAGCCACTCTTCAGCGTAGCATCAAATCTGATGAAGCCAAACTTCGCCAAGAGATCGCTGAGCGACAGACTCAAATCCAAAAACTGCGTTCGGTCCGACCACGAACAGAGCCACTTGTTACTCCATCAGCCACGGCTAATCATTCCTCTGATGACCCGAACCTTCAAGCAACGCAGCCATTTATGATCGATCATCTGCTGGCGCCCATCGACTAATGTTTTCCGAAAATTTTGGCCATCCTTCGGACCAACGATCACAATGCTCCCTCACAGACGTTTATCGCAAGCAAGAACATCGTTCATCTGAGATGTTCTTGCGACCATCTCAAACCTCGGATACTGGACAGGGTAAGCTTTTACGAATTGTCAATTTTATGTCCCGTCTGCGGAAGAAAAAGTTATCACTACTGACTCTGGTGCACAAACTAGGCTTATGTTGTCGATTGGTCATGCAAAACCGAAATTGGAGTCTGTCAGCCTCGAACAATTTTCAATCGCCAATATACGAATTTTTTACGAATTGTTGTGTAGTAATAGGCTTCCTACTTCTTCTGACTTGCGAGACTACCTCTCATATTCAATTAAAATTATGGAATTGGCTCAGAAGTATACCTGGGAGTCAGTGTTGAAATATGATGATGAATATCGGATTCTTCAGCACGCTACCCATGGTCCTTCGACAACAGTCATCTACACGAGGTTATGCTCATGCCCCGCTGGGCATTGCAATCATGCGCTTTGTCTAGTACAGGGGTGTCTAAGCCTGGTTTTACTGGGCCTTCGCTTCCTGCATTAGGTACACACACCCAGACTGGAATCCAGATTTGTTGAAACTTTAACCGCCTTAAGGGCTGTCAAAAACCGGATTGCAAATTCTCACACTCCTGCAACCGCAAGGTTGGTAATCAGGTTTGTGGCAAACAACACCCAGGTTGTCAACACACACCTTCTAATTGACTAGATTTGCCTTTATTTTCCTCACCTCTCAATTTGAAATTTTGGACCACTGAACTAGCTGATGACCCAGACAGGGAATTCCTTCTTGATGGAAGTACTCACTGGTTCCAGCTTTTGCCTGCAGATATTTCTCTTACGCCTGCCGAAATGCATAATTATTCCTCAGCTACTAATCCTCTCTCTGCTGATAAGGTGGAGGCTACTATCATAGAGGAAATTAGTGCTGGCAATTATGTCTTGACAGACTCCAGGCCTACTATTTTTAGTGCCTTGGGGGATGTTCCTAAGCCTGATAGTGAGGACCTGTGCCTCATTTATGACTGCTCAATGCCTCCTGGTAAAGGTGTTAACACCTACATTACCATTGAAAAACAATGATTTCAAACCATAGATCACGCTGTCAAGCTGACAAGTAATGGTTGACCTAAAATGTGCATACTGGTCAGTACCAGTGCACCCTTCTAACTATGCTACCCTATGTTTGAAGTGGAAATTCAAGGGTGCCTCAACTTTTTCTTACCTTGTGGATACACGCCTACCTTTTGGTGGTAGGAGTGCTCCTAGTATTTTTCACCGCATAACTCAAGCTGTTCGGCGGATAATGGCTAAGAAAGGCTTCAACCTCCTTTAGTTGTGTACCTTGATGATTTTCTCATCATTGGGAAGAACAGGAATGAATGCAAAGCCCCATTCGATGCTTTGTCCGCTTTACTTGTTGTTTTAGGCTTCCAACTCAGTCCATCTAAAGTTGTTACACCGTATCAGGAGCTTGTGTTCCTTGGTGTCCTTCTTTATTCTGTGGATTGCACGGTTTCCTTACTAGCTAATAAATTGTCTGCGTTAAAGGGAAACTAAGGTCAAAAAAAATGTTATTAAAAAAAAATTAAGAACGTTGTATAACATCTAAATAAACTATTGAAAAAAAATTAACTCTTAATTTTCATTATTTAGGCTGTTTTAGCCCATTAAAGTTCTAAGGTTTTCTGAAATTAACCGTGTACTCCATTCACGGTTCCTCGTGAACCATACAGAATTATGACGTATGAGCCGCGAGACTCAAAATCACTTAGTCATGGATAGCAGCGAAAAAAGTAGTTGTGCTAGTGAACATAGCGAAGTATATAGTTCTGAAACAGATGAAAGTATTTGCAAAGGGTGTTATGATAACGAACCTGAATATACTGAAAGTCAGTTGAAAAACATTTGTTCATCAAAAACTGCGAATGATATTTCAGACGACGACGAAGATGAGGATTTAGACTCAAGCAGGTTAGAAAACTTACATTGGTGTAAGTGTAAAAAATGTGATATACACGAGTTAATGACTGCTGAAGAATGCAAGTGTTGTTTGGAGTTTACAACTTTACTGGGAGAAAAGCTGGAAGAGAATACATGTATTACCTTGCATAAAGATTTTATTCTTTGTTTAAATCGCACCGTATTAGAGACAGCAAGCATTAGACATCGCAGATATCAAAATAATTTCAAGGATATAAAATCTTTTCAAAACAAGTAAGCTTATTATTCTACCTTTCAAAACAAATATAAAATATTACTTCATATGCGAAAAAAAAATGCGTTCTTTATCTACATAAAAGTTCGTTTACTGAATGTGAGTCAAAGAATATTTAAAAATATATATACAACATTTTGTAAGGCCTAGGTTCCACAACAACAAAACATATTATATTCTTTTTAGACAACTACGCTTTTCAGCATACAGACAATATACGGCTTGGGTGCATTACTATGAAATGTAATGTCTGTGAAAGTGTGGTTTCTTTGTTTTCACTAAGTAACTTCTTTACGGTCTAGAATAAAAAAATGAAGTGTAGATCAACCCTTATATTTTTCTTCGAAGTCCAGCCAGGTGCGCATGAAAACTTAATCTGGTTTTCATTAACATTGATAACAAAAATAACATATGATAATAAAAAGTAATACTAGTAATAATATTCGTGCGTTTTTCCAAATTTTATTAAGAATTTTTCATGGAAATTTTTATAAAATTTTCACTTATTTTCACTACTTAAAAAAAATTACGAAACACATTTATATTTTAATTACAATATAGAAACCAGGCTATCTAATTAAATATGTTCGCTAAAAGAGTTGTAACAGAAAAGGTTGAAATTAAAAAATATGATTTTTGTAACTCACATGTAGGCATTCTTCCTGCATTTTTCTTTTTAAAGATGAATCACGTTTTAATACGGTAGTGCCATCCATGTTAATAAATTCGTAAGTTTTGTGTTTAAAAATAGTTGGAACTGCTCCACAAAGTAGCTCTTTCCGTTTCGATGGTATCCCCGTTAGACGTCCTTTTAAATCATCTTTGCAGTCAGGATGGAAGTGGTCTTCACATACAACTTTATTTTTCCCAAATGGAAATGTTTCTACATTCAATCCAGTACCAATATTATGCAACCATTGTGCTGCGCGAAGTTTCTCAGTTGTATTCACTGGCTTTGGGATCATGAAAAAACTTTTTTTAGCAGTTACTCTCCCAGTGGTTTGCGAACATCCATATGCCAGGCAACTTGGCATTTTGAGTAGTAAAGACAAAATGTACAATTATAGTTAAGAAGTAAAATTCATCTTTAGGGAATAATAGACAATAACCATGGACAATAACATTGTATATATTATTTATGTTTCAGATCAACATTGCATAATTATGACGCAAATGGTTTGATTCCTATCTATGTTGATCAATTTGTTTAATCTTACTGAGTAGAGCTTCATACAATATGCCGTCTGTTGATTGCCCAGTCCCCGACTGCTCATACGCTACACCAGATCTGGACCCCGTCATTGTTGCTGCTTTGCTAACTACCCACGCCACCACCCACTCTAATGGTAGTTTCTCCGCCTCATCCTCCGCTAAAATCGAGCGCGTGAAGCGCCCAACCATCACATTAGCCGGATCATCAGAAGACTGGACATACTTTCTTACCCGATGGAGGGAATACAAAACAGCTACAAAGATCACAGGCAGGGACGCTGTCTTGCAGTTATTAGAATGCTGTGATGAACAGTTACGCAGGGATTTGACACGATCAACTGCTGGTATGCTGGCAGATAAAAGTGAAGATGTTATCCTCTCGTCAATGAAATCCCTCGCCGTTCGAGAAGAAAACGTAATGGTCGCTCGCGTAGCCCTCAACAACATGTGTCAAGAACCTGAAGAATCGATACGATCCTTTGGTGCAAGATTAAAAGGACAGGCTGGCGTTTGCAAATACACCGTATCGTGCCCTGAGTGTAACTATGACGTTGACTATACAGAGCATATTCTGCGAGACGTACTTAGTCGAGGCATTGCAGATCCAGATATCCAGCTGGAACTCCTCGGCCACACCAACCAGGAGATGCCCCTGGAGCAGGTTATGAAATTCGTCGAAACAAAAGAAGCTGGTAAGCGATCTGCCACGCGTTTACTTGACAGTCATCAAGCTAGTGTCATACACAGTCAATACCGAAAGGGAAAGCGAGACTCGTTTACCAAGCCCAAAAATGATGTCGACTCCAAACGAGACACTTCGTCACAGAAATGCGGATATTGCGGAACACATTGTCATAGTGGTAATTCATTACAGTCCAGAAAATCTTCCTGCCCCGCATTTAGTCACTCATGTGGACACTGTCAGCGCCTACATCATTTCGATCATGTGTGTCGCAACAAGGACAAGAAAAACAAGGATAAGAAAGCTGATCAGACTGCTCTTGTTGAAGAATCCGTTAACACCTTCAACTCACTCTGTTCTATGAATCTTAAGCAGAGTAGAACCAACCCAGCAGACCATCACTGTCACGACAAGCGTAAGAACATGTGGAAGAAAACTCCATCTCAATCGCAGCCATTCCTTAACCTAGCTGTCCGAATCGCTGATACTGATTACAAGGAATTGGGGTTTACAATCCCTCACGGAACTAGAGAATCGCCCATATCCATCCCAGCAATGGCAGACACTGGATGTCAGAGTTGCCTCATCGGTTTCAAATGGGTGCAACGTTTTCACCTTAATATAAAAGATCTTATTCCGGTCCGCATGAAAATGGATGCAGCTAATGGCCAAGCCATCAAGATACTAGGTGCTATCATTCTCCGCATCTCTGGCATTAGTCAGGACGGTTCTCTTCAGGAGACCAAGCAGTTTACCTATGTCACCAATGATTCAGATAAGTTCTACCTTAGTCGGAGTGCATGTGTTGACCTTGGCATTATACCTGCAGAGTTTCCATCTATCGGTGCCAATACTATCACTGGTCCACTACAACACAACGAATGTGCCTGTACAAAACGAGGTACCACCTCCCATTCCCAAGGAGTTGCCATCTCCACCCACAGAACAGAATCGTGAAAAGTTTGAACAGTGGATTCTAAATTATTACAAAGACAGCACTTTCAACACATGTGAGCACCAACCGTTACCGTTGATGTCTGGACCACCTGTTAGACTGATGATCGACCAAGATGCTGAACCGACTGCACATCATTCTCCCATACCGGTTCCAATCCACTGGCAGGAGCAGGTCAAAGCCGATTTGGACCGGGACGTCAACCTCGGAGTTATTGAGCCTGTACCCATTGGTGAACCTGTGACCTGGTGTCACAGAATGGTCGTGTGCCCCAAGAAGAATGGAAAACCTAGACGTTGTGTTGATTTTCAAGCACTCAACAAACATGCTACACGGGAAACACATCACACACCATCCCCGTTTCATCAGGTGCGTACAGTTCCTCAGCACACAAAGAAAACAGTATCGGATGCCTGGAACGGTTATCATAGCGTCCCACTGCGCGAAGAGGATCGCCATTTAACAACGTACATCACGCCCTGGGGTCGATACAGATACAGCACCCTACCACAAGGTTACATCACCTCAGGCGACGGATATTCAAGGCGATTCGATGCTATAGTATCCGATTTTCCGAACAAAATTAAGGTGACTGATGACTCTTTATTATGGGCAAGTGACATTGGTGAATGTTTTTTCCATACCTGTCGTTGGTTAGATACATGTGGGCGAAACGGCATTATCCAGAACCCATCTAAATTCAAATTTGCCCACGATACTGTTGAATTTGCTGGTTTTGAGATCACCCCGACCAATGTCCGTCCATCATCCACCACCCTACGCGCTATCACCGATTTTCCGGTTCCCAAGAACATAACAGATGTGCGATCTTGGTTTGGCTTAGTCAACCAGGTGTCATATACGTTCAGCATGGCCGACAACATGGCACCCTTCCGTGACCTACTAAAGCCACAATCCGAATTTTATTGGGACGATCGATTAGATGAACTCTTTGCTACGTCTAAGGCGAAAATCGTCGATGAAATAGAAGAGGGAGTAACAATTTTTGATGGATCCAGACGCACTTGTATTGCGACCGACTGGTCTAAAACCGGGGTGGGCTTTTGGCTGTACCAGAAACATTGTTCCTGCATGGCCGAAACCCTGTTTTGTTGTCATACGGGGTGGAAAGTTGTTCTCGTGGGTAGCCGATTTACCCACCCAGCTGAATCACGTTACTCGCCAATTGAAGGTGAAGCGTTAGCTGTAGCGTACGCCTTGGATAAATGTAGACATTTTGTTTTAGGATGCCAGGACCTGATCATCGCTGTCGACCACAAGCCCTTGCTTGGACTGTTCACCAACCGGTCTCTCGACAATATCCCTAACAATCGATTGCGGAATTTGAAGGAACGTACACTACGTTATCGATTCTCCATGCAACACATCTCAGGATTGAAAAATCGAGTTCCAGACGCACTGTCACGCCACCCGGCAGGTGATCCGACTCCTGAAAAGTTAGTACTGCCTGATGATATCTCCTATATTGCTGCATCCACTGCATTGTCTTCATTGAAATCTACAACTTGGGAGGACGTCCGTTCAGCAACAACCGCGGACGAGGAAATGAGGATACTGGTAGATCTAATTGAATCTGGCATTACCGGAAATCGGGAAGACTTACCACCTCATCTTCAGATTTACCACCAGTATCGTGACCATCTCTCAACAGTTGACGGTGTCGCTCTCTACAAGGACAGGGTTATTGTTCCGAAATGCCTACGCTCCAATATTTTATCAAGCCTGCATGCTGCACATCACGGAGTCACATCCATGACCTTGAGAGCAGAATCTTCCGTCTTCTGGCCTGGCCTTACTTCTGACATCATCAAACTACGACAAGGGTGTAAAAGCTGCGACCACATCGCACCATCACAACAATCAGCTCCACCGACCCCTCTCAATTATCCTGATTATCCATTTCAACAACTATGTGGTGACTTCTTCCACTATGCCGGTCACAATTATCTTGTTTGTGTTGATAGGTATTCGAATTGGCCTATCGTGGAAGAAGCCAGGAATGGGGCCAGTGGCCTGATTGATTGTCTACGCCGCACCTTTGTCACGTATGGCATACCCGACGAATTCGCATCGGATGGGGGGCCAGAGTTATGTGCATCATCTACATCAACCTTCCTTCGAAACTGGGGTGTTCACCATCGTGTTTCATCGGTCGCGTACCCACATAGCAACTGCAGAGCTGAAGTTGGTGTTAAGACTGTTAAACGGATGCTAATGGATAATGTCGGCCCCAGTGGCAACCTCGATACAGACTCATTCCAACGTGCCATGCTGCAATATCGCAACACACCCAACCAAACCACAAAACTGTCACCTGCCATTTGTTTATTCGGACGCCCCATCAAGGACTTTATCCCGATTCTTCCTGGTAAATACCTTCCCCATCCGACATGGGTGAGCATGCTTGAGGATCGTGAGAAGGCCCTTAGACGCCGGCACATGGCCATCGCTGAGAGGTTATCTCGATACTCAAAGCGATTGACACCCCTCTGTGTTGGAGACAATGTTCGAGTTCAAAACCAAACTGGCCCATACCCGCGTAGGTGGGATAGAACCGGATCGGTGATTGAAGTTCGTCAACACGATCAGTACGTTGTACGCATTGATGGATCTCGGAGAGTGACATTACGCAATCGTCAGTTTCTTCGGAAGTTTACACCCATCCAGCCTAACATACCATTTGAGCGGCTTGCAGATGCTTGGCGCACCATATCACCGACTACCTCGCCAATGATACCAGCCAAACCATCGGATCGCGATATAGATGACAGCAGCCACTCTGCAGACCAGCCTCGATTGTCAAAATCTCCGCCTCCACCAGCTGAACATGTTGCAACCCGGAAACCCGTATTTGAAGAGGGCACTTCTACCGCACTCCAGTCCGATAAAAGTCCTCGCATTGATTCACCTTTGCCAACGTCACCACTACCTTCGATTCGTCGCTCTACGAGAGAGCACCGTCAACCAGCATATCTTCAGGACTTTATCATGAATTAGTTGTCGTAAATCACATCTCTATCGTCATTTGATCCCCATTGACTGGGGGGAGATAGGGAATAATAGACAATAACCATGGACAATAACATTGTATATATTATTTATGTTTCAGATCAACATTGCATAATTATGACGCAAATGGTTTGATTCCTATCTAATCTTTTATGTCTTCATACATCAAATCAGGCGAACCTTATAGTATGGTTTCACTTACTCACTTGCGGATCATACGTCATTGCTCTCCATCGTAGAGTTTTTTTATGTACTCTAACGGAGATGTAAATAATAACCTTTTTACTCTAAAATCCTCATAAAAATACATTTTTTTTGAAAAAAAATTTAAGATATCTTTTTTAAATAGTATAATAAACGTTTTTATGAAAAAAAAAATTTTGACCTTAGTTTCCCTTTAAAGGAAACGGTCAACTCTTTCTCCCTCCGGAAAAGAGTCTCCAAAAAACAGCTTCAACAACTTGCAGGACGCCTTAACTGGGCCTGTAAGGTGGTGTATGGTGGTCGTACCTTTTTAATACACTTTTTTGATCTGATGAACACCTTGTCGTCCCCGGACTCACGATGTCGCTTGACACCCAAATTCCACAGGGATATCGACTGGTGGTATCAGTTCTTGGACGTTTTTAATGGGAAGTGCGACATCTGTGACACTCGTCCCATTACTGACTTATAGAAACAGATGCATGTTCCACTGGTATGGGTGTTTACTTTCAAGGAGATTGGTTTATTCCCACCTTCTTGTTGATCACCTAGCCATTGCTCATATGCACATCAACTTCAAAGAAGCACTCTGCATAGTGTTTTCTGTGATGCGGTGGTGTTCTTCCTGGAAAAACAAAACCTTCCATGTGTATACTGTGACAATACTGCTGCTGTTGCTATGTTAAATAAGGGCACTACATCCAACATTGTTATTATGAAGCACCTTCGGCACCTGTTTTGGCTTTCTGCTCTTTACAACTTTCGCTTATAGGTTTACCATATACCAGGAGTGGAAAATGTTACAGCTGACCACATTTCCTGGTTAGACGATGCGTCACATATCCTTGCTTTCATGCGACAAATTGTTCTGCAAGGGATGTGTTCTGCAAATATCTCTGCCTTTTTACACATGTCTGAGTCCTGTTACTATTATCTATTAGCTAAGTTTTTTGTTATCAGTTGGATCTTTTTTTATTTTTGTTCTAGATATCGCCTCTTTCAAACATGGCCTGCTCTCTGATGTTTTGTTTTTTCTTGAAGCCACCTACTCAGCTAACACAAAAAAGAGCTACCACACTCATTGCTCTGCATATTATAAATTTTGTAAACTCATGCACCTCCCAATTGTTCCTGCTAATACATCAAGTCTCTGTATGTACGCTGCCTACCTTGCCCGTTTTCTCCTTACGCAGTCAGTTTGTGTGTACCTCAATTTTGTTGGACTTTTACACCGGGAGATGGGGTTCCATAATCCACTCTCTGACTGGTATGAAGCGGGTGCTTGGTGTGCCACCACAGCCCCGTCTTCCTATTACCATAAATTTGCTTCTTGGTATCCGGTTTCGTTTAAATCTCAATTCCAGTAAGCATGCCTCCTTTTGACTATTTGCCTTGTATCCTTTTTTGGCCTATTTCGCAAGTCTCACCTACTACCTACATTGTCAGCTGCCTTCAATGCTCGCATCAACTTTACTAGATCTGATTTTGTTTTATCCCATTCACAGTTGTTGATACTAATTCGCTGTAGTAAAACCATCCAGTTGGGACAGCATACTATCACTGTTCCGCTGGTGGCTATTCCATCATCAGCTTTGTGCTCAGTTGCTACTGTCGCTCACGCGTTTTCTCTTACGCCTGATGTACCAGCTAACTTTCAAGCATTATGCTGACACAACTCTGCCTACTTCGTCTTTATATAGTAGTATGCTCACTCATTTATCGTTGTATATATTTAGTTGTTTTTGTGTATGCTCGCTACTCTTTGTATTTATTTCTTGTTTTTAGTATTCTTGCTAATAGAACTGTTTAGTGCTTTGCGTTTTTACTGTGTGAGTTTAAGTGACTGATAAATCTTGTTTATCAGTGTTTAAATTCCACAGTATGTACATACCCCCATTGAGTATCCTAGTACTCCACTCCATGTGGGTCAGCCCTACTCCTTCTAGAAGGTTCCTCCCAGAATCCCTTGCCTCAGAGTATATATAGTTGGCACATGGTTTCCATTTTCCTCTTCAGTTCTTCAGCCGAATTTGCTCCTCCGGCTGCCCTGCTAACTATTTTCTAGATATTCGCATTACCTAATATGTATATATTTGTAAGATAGACTCAGCTTTATTTTAGCTACTTCGTCTTTATATAGTAGTATGCTCACTCATTTATCATTGTATATATTTATTTGTTTTTGTGTATGCTCGCTGCTCTTTGTATTTATTTCTTGTTGTTTTTAGTATTCTTGCTAATAGAACTGTTTACTGCATATTTGCGTTTTTTACTGTGTGAGTTTAAAGCACATTAAACGAAGCAAACGAAACCTCATATTACAAAGCTCCATATTAGCATAACAAAAGAATCTTGATTAACATTTTTTATCGCATTCAAATCTTTAGAGACAACAAGGACACCGAGACAAAAAAAAGATTTACTCGATGAGTGTTTTTTTGTCTTGGTGGTACCAAACACATGGGTTGTGTTATATCAGAGCCGGGTTGAAAGATCGAGCAGAAGTCCCCCGCAAAGTAGAGAGTGGAAAAAAAAATTCTGCCATACACCACACAAACGCTATATACCAGCGGTCGCTTTTACTAAAAGTAGGAACCAGCAGTAACCAGCATTATTTCGAAGGAACCACGAGAGAACCACCAGATTTTGAAGTAACCAACAGAGAACCACCAGTATTTTGAAGTAACCAACAGAGAACGAGCAGTTAAATAGATAAAACGAAATAAACGCAACTACCGCTTCAAATGTGAAACATTTTATAATGTACACAACAGTTCATGACCCTTTTGTTGAAATGTTTATGTCTGGTGCGACTCGGGCTTTATGCAACAGTTGATTAAAAGACAGAAGGCTTTTTGAAAAAAGTATATACTGACTGTATTAGTATTTTAAAACCACACGCGAGAATTAACAAAAACAAAATTAGTATTTTAAATAACGAAGTAATATCTAAATTGTAAACCAAATATAATGAAAAACACTGTACGGATGAGAGTCCAAAAGGAGACATTTTTTCCTTCTGGTAGTCAAAGTTAAAATTCGAATGAATTAAATGAATTGAATGAATGAATTAATATTCAGCACAGTTTGAAGTCACGAGCTTGAGAGATACCACTACTGTCATTGTATCCACTGTTAAGGAATCCATATCAAATTTTAGTTTATTCTTCGCAGCGATTACACACTTCCTTCAACGCTTCCTAAAAAATTATTCCGCTTCATCAGATTATATATTTGACCGAAGGGTTTTCATTTTGCAATTCGTGTATTGTAAACCAAATATAACGCTATGCGGAGGAGGGTCCAAAACGAGACATTTTTTTCTTTTGGTAGACAAAGTAAAGTTCGAATGAATGTTTTTCTCACATGGTTTCTGTTCAAGTAAAAAAAAATATGCTTTCGGTATGAGCGTTTTTTTCTTGAAACGTTTTTTTATCTCAAAGAATGAACCTTAATCCTGAAAACACTATTTTCGTTCTGTTCTTCTTGTTTCCATAATTGCCGTTAGGCGAATTAAATAAATAATAACTTAAGTTGGTATCGCGAATTCCGCGAATTTTATTCATGTTTTCGAAAATTAATCTTCGCGGAATGCATTTTATTGGACCTCGTGAAAACAACTTAAAAGTAGCTAGATAGCAAGCATAAAGTATCAGAAAAAAGCCCTGAGAACAAAGTGCCCTTTTATTTATCACATTTGGTAGTTCTAAGGTCAAGAAGTGCTGCGCACAAAAATCCCAATACCTTTGCGCCGCTGTTGCAGCCTTATCTGGCGTAAATTAATAATAACTGCTGGTTCTCTTGTGGTTACTTAAGAAAACAGCTGCTTCTCTGGTGGTTACTTCATAATACTGGTGGTTCTCTGGTGGTTACTTCATAATACTGGTGGTTACTTCGAAATACTGCTGGTTACTGTTGGTTACTACTGGTTCCTACTTTTAGTATCTACGACCCGCGGTCCACTAAATGTGCGCCCCTTCGGCGGGGCGCAATAATAGAGACTAGCTGGTAGCACGTGGAAAAATCCACGGGTTCGCCCGTCCTTTAAATTTACCGGTCGCAACAAAGTGGACAAGAATATATCGCATTTGGTATTAGTGCGCATTTTAAAAATTTCGTGTTTCCGTTACGGGAGTCAGCTTTCGCGGAAACACAGACAAACGACGGCTATTATTAAAGTAACTAGTCGTTAGCCCGTTGAAAAATCCACGGGGTCACCCGTCCTTTAAATTAACCCGTTGCAACAAAGTGGACAGAAATTTACCGCATTTGGTATTGATGCGCATTTTAAAAATTTCATGTTTCCGTTACGGGACACGGCTTTCGCGGACAGACAGACGACGGCTATTATTAAAGAGACTAGCCGTTAACCTGTGGAAAAATCCACGGGGTCGCCTGTCCTTTATATATCGCATTTCGTGTTTCCGTAACAGGGCGCGGCTTTCGCGGACAGACAGACAAAATACGGCTATTATTAAAGAGACTAGCCGGGAGACCCGGCCTCGCCGGGTTAAGCCACAAGTAACTGTTGTTGAACGCCCTAAGGAGCGCTTAATAAGAGTCGTAAACTGTGCCACACGGTCGTGGAGTGCTTTAGTACGGATATTCAGTATGTCGGAAATCAAGTAAAGCGCATACACCATTGTAGTGTTGCGACTGTCACATTTTTTTCAAAAAATAACTTTCCCGAAACAAAAGCTGAAATAAAAACAGTTTACGAACCGTTGTTACTCCGTCATAATAAAACAAATATCATTATCTTTTATAAGCATAAAGCTTATAAGCATACTTAAGCTCACATGCTTAAAAAATAAGCATATACTAATCATACTTCCCAGCCTCGGATTTTTTTTTCCCTCATTTCTATTTCTTCCCAAATCAAGTGTAAAAAATAGTACCACACAAAGGACGAGGTTAAGTGATAGGAAACCAACCAAACCAAACCAAAAGCAGCTAAACTCTTTTGCTTGCTGTAGTGTCAGAGACTGCATATATACAGACTGTTCTATATTAGTATATATCAGCCACGGAGTGAAGTGTATATAGCCTCTTTGTATTTAACTATATTACGAGACACATGTTATTTCTTGTCCTGCTGGTATCTCTCACCTTGCTCATAATGTTAAGTCAACTAAAGCAAAAAACAACAATGTTAATACGCTTTTAACACATTCGAGTTGAGCTACTCACAAGATTCGAATGTTAAAAAGACCATTGCAGTGTTCATATCAAACGCAATATATATCACACCATGAAATGAGTTTTGAAATTAAGTATACGTTAAGCATAATTTCAGGCTCAAATTGGAAAAATCTTAAGCATATTGAGCTTAAGCCCAATTTATTTATGGCGCCGTAGATTAGTGGTTATAGCTCTCGTACTCTGTGCGGGAGACCGGGTTCGATTCCTCTTGACGGCGATTCAACATGGGCGAGTGAATGTTACCATAGCCCCAGGTTAACCCAAGCCATGTGAGGGAAATTGGGAAGATGGCACACTGTGTGGGCCGTTGGATGTTGCCGGGAGTTGTCTAGTAGAGCGCGGGCCCTAATTGGGTCTGCGTCGCTCAAAATGAGCATTAAATACTCTAGGACTCTCCATCTAAGCCATGGCCCCTCCTGGAAATAATAGACAGGGTATATCCCTCGATATTTGTGAAGCTAGCCATGTAAAATATGCACATCTATCTATCTATCTATTTACCCGTATGCTTATAAAAAATAATGAGTGTATTATTTTATTTAGAGGAATAAGTTTCAGTAAATATTAAGAAATTAATTGTGACGCTGGACTGGGTGCTTAGTATGGCTAAACCGTGTCACACAGTTATTAGCCGAATAAAACCATTTTCCAAAAAATCTATATCGCATTATAAACAAACATGGCTTCTCTCCGTGATGTTTGAGAATTGTACTTATATTGTGAAGAAACGATAGATGAAATTGAGCTTTTGATTCTTCATAATTCCATCTTGTCAAGAAATCCAGATATACCCTATTGGCAGTACAGTCAGTTCCAGTTAGATGAATTAAACGACTCTGACTGCATGGCAGAGTTTCGTTTTTATAGGAGCGACATATACGTGTTAGCTGATTTGTTTCGGATTCCGCAGCATGTCATTTGTTATAATGGAACCAAGGTTGAGAAAATTGAAGCTTTTAGCATATTTCTAAAGAGATTTGCTTATCCATGTAGGTATAGCGACATGATCTATCGATTTGGGAGATCTGTTCCAGAACTGAGTTTGATTTCAAACTTTGTGTTAAACTGAATTCATCAGCATTTTGAGTACAAATTACGAGACTTCAATCAAAATTAGTTAGCTCCAATAAAGTTGAGAGAGTATGCTGATGCTGTTCATAGGAAAAGCTCTGCTATAAATTTTCTGTTGGGGATTTGTTGACGGAACTGTCCGTCCGATATGTCGCCCTATAAGACATCAACGAGCCTTATACAATGGCCATAAACAGGTCCATTCTCTTAAATTTCAAAGCGTTGTTGCACCAAACGGTTTAATTGCGAATTTGTACGGACCTGTGAAGGGCGGAAGACACGATTGTGCTCTATTGAACGCTTCCGGACTGCTTCAAAGTTTACAACAAAATTCACATTCTCGCAATGGTCAGTTATTGTGCATTTATGGTGATCCTCCATACCCCATTCGTCCACAGTTATTGGAGCCTTTTAAGGGTGCAAATATTACTGCTGATCAAAGATCGTTCAATGAGGCCATGAGCAAAGTGAGAATATCTGTGGAATGGATATTTGGTGACATTGTGAATTAATTATTTTTTAGACTTTAAGAAAAATTTAAAGATAGGTCTGAGTGCTGTGGGGAAAATGTAATCAGTCTGTGCACTTCTTCATAATGCTCGAGCTTACTTATGTAAAAACACTACATCGTTATATTTTGATGTTGATCCTCCAACACTAGATTATATTTTTTGCATAAACTTGGAATTATTCTGCACAAACAGTTTTAAGTTTCAAAAATACCAAAACAATAAAGTTGTGTTTTTAATTTTAAAGTGTTTTTATATCTATATAACATAAGAACATAACTAACAAACATAATGTGACTGTCGTAGATTACATTTCCCGAGAAAAAAATATTTATGTCTTGCTAAAATATTCTGATATATGTAGTACTCCACACAATTGTTTTTCCAAGAAATACAACAACAATAAATTCTAAGAATTCAATTTTGAGACAGCAGACATGTGTTTCACCTCAATTCTACAACTGGTGTTTTGAACATAATGAACGATAAAAAATAAAGTTTATTTCATTACTTCTTGGCTAATTTTTCTAAAATGCCATACAATGCTTGCGTTTGGGTTTGTTGTGCCTGTATAAACGAGCTATTCATTTGTTGCATTTGGGTCATTGAATTGCTCATTAAATTCATCATGTTATTTTGCTGTTTTTCTATTTCCTTTTTCTTCAAATCTATCTCTCTCTCACGAATTTCAGCCTCTGAGATCATCTTTTCTTTCAAAAAAGCAATCGTATCACTGCCAGTATTTCTGGATTTTTTACTTTTTGTTGATGTATCCCCATCGGCAGACTGTCTTTTCTGTGTTTCTTTAAAAGTTTCTAGTGCTTGTAACCGTACATTTTCTCCTATTTCCTTGTCTGTTTGCTCACTTCCAGACTTTTCAGCAATAGAATTAGCACATTCAACTGACCGTGCTATAATTTCTTCAAGCAAAATATCCAACTCTGTTTATTCAGGATTAATCCCCGAAGCTTTTTCTTCGGCATTGTTTTTCTTTTTATATTTTACTTCCAAGACCTTGAATCTTTTGCTAACTGCCCTCAACCATAATGAGAAACCTGGGATTTGATTCAGAATTTCACTTATTTCTGTCCACGCTTGACCTCTTTCCCTGGTCTTAAACTTGAATTTATAGGGCTCTTTAACTAAGATTTCTCTGCATAAAAGTACATCTTTCTCGTTGTTCCAGATCATAGGGCTGCTAAATTTAAGAAAAGTTCAAAAATATTAGCTTTAAAAAAAGTGATAGTTTGCCAATCTCTACTCTCAAGACTGAAAAATAGTTGTCCTTAAATTATTTGCAAATAAAACTATTTGTGAATTTATTTGAAAAATTGAAGTTACTCACGCTCGTTTTCCACTATTTCTTCAGCCATTTTTTGAAGTTCTTGCCACAACGCGAAATGAACAAAATAAAGTCTTCGGCATTGAAACGACGGAGCTAATTTGGGGTTTCCTCGGAGAAGAGCATGCGCACTAAAGGAAAAGTCAGACAAACCCGTCCTAGATAACCCCGTCTTGATTTTCTTAAGTTCGCTAGTATGCATGTGTTAGCGGAGGAAGGTCGCTCAAATCTCATGGGTCATCAGGATTGCGAACTTCATCGTAAGTAAAAAAAACCGGTGCTCTAATATCTCTACAAAAAAAACCGGCACTCCAAATGTAAACTTGTCTTCTACAAAAAATGACACTCTAAAGGTAACCTTGTCTCGTACAAAGTAACCGGCACTCTAAGTTTAATGAGTATCTTCCAAAAAAATGACACTAACTGTTACGAAAAAAACCGGTTCCCTAAGTATCACTGCAAAAAACCCGGCACTCTAAGTCTACTGTCTTTTACAAAAAACCCCGGCACTTTAAGCTTCAGAACGCTTTTAGCTTAAAGCACCGGCAGCTCTTATACGCCATTCACGTTGATTATTTAGCAAAAAAACTGCATTGTTGAGATCCAGACGGTGTAATATTTCATTCAGTTAACAAATATCATGTCAATTTCTTAAATATCTTTGCTCAATCTGCTTGCCAAATTTCGGACCGATAACGTAAAAACCGTTGCTAAGAAATATAAAGAGCTTTAGTTTCTGATTGGTCAATTATATAAAACTCCGCTGCTGATTGGACTAGCGGGAACTTGTGCCTGTGCCAGCGGGGGCCCGACGGGTTGTCGTTCCTGTGCTGGCGGGTTTATAGAAGACAAAAAGGTGAAACAGACTTACAAACAGCACTGAACTGACCTTCTTCTAAAAACTAAAATGGCCATCATGTTTCAATCCTCATGTTTTTTCGTCGGCATGCCCAGGCCGCGAAAGTCTTGGATTGGTTTTTCAAACAATCAGGCGTTTTGATTGGTGTATTATGTGCGAGCGGTCAACACAAAGTCAGTAAAACTATCAGTAAACTGTTCCATTTGTTTTCTGTAGCTCCTGAGCGAAAACGGCGATTGAGGTCACGGGGGTAATTATTATTAAAAATGGCGTATTAAAAAAATGCATTCATTTTCATCACTAAATTTATTTTTCTTACTTATGGTAATAAATTAAAGTAATTCAATTAATTAACGAAATAAATTAATTTTTAGAATTTATTTTAATCAGTAATTTGATTTGCGATTAAACAACCCCCTGGTTTCTAAAAATCGCGGAAAGACCAAAGGAATATCGGTAACCCTTTTGAACAGACAGACAGACCAGAATACGGCTATTATTATAGAGACTAGTCGTTAGCCCGTTGAAAAGTCCACGGGGTCGCACGTCCTTCAAATTAGCCAGTTGCATCAAAGTAGACAAAAATATATCACCTTTGGTATTGATGCGCATTTTAAAAATTTCGTGTTTCTGTTACGGGACACGGCTTTCGCGGACACACAGACAGACAGACGACGGCTATTATTAAAGAGACTAGGCGTTAGCCCGTGGAAAAATCCACGGGTTCGCCCGTCCTTTAAATTTACCCGTCGTAACAAAGTGGAAAAAAATATATCGCATTTGGTATTGGTGCGCATTATAAAAACTTCGTGCTTCCGTTACGGGACGCGGCTTTCGCGGACACACAGACAAAATACGGCTATTATTAAAGAGACTAGCCGGGGTAAGTCACAAGTCAAGGTGTGACCCGCCGTTGAACACTATGTGAAGCGCTTAATAAGAGCCGTAAACTGTGCCACACAGTCAAGTGGAGCGCTTTAGTACAGGTATTCAGTATGTCGTTAATCGAGTAAAGCGCACACAACACTATAGTGTTTCGGCTGTAGTGTATTTTTGAAAATATAATTCCACTGCAACTTTAGCCAAAATAAAAACACAATTTACAACCATTTGTTACCCCGTCATAGGAAAAACAATTGGTCAATTTTATTTTATTTTGCGAAATAAGTTTCAGTAAAGGCTAACAAATTAATTGTGACACTGGACTGATCGCTTAGTACAAGTAAACCGTGCGGCTCATGCGTTTAGGCTTAAGACCCTATTTAAAAAAACTATTGCAGCTTTGGTTTACAAAACACAGGATACACTCTGTTGAAACACCGGGTTAAGCCACAAGTGGCTGTTACCCAGCATTAAACACCAGATTCAGTGATTAATAAGAACCGTCAACTGTGCCATACATTCAGGAGGTAAAGCGCTTTAGTACAGCCATATAGTGTGTAGAAAATCAAGTGAAGTGCACACAACTTTATGGTGTTTCCGGTGTAATACACTATTCAAAAAATAACTTTCGATAACTTAGATTACAATTCATTGTTACCCCGTTATAGTGAAAGCAACTGGCCAACCTTTATTTTTCAGGGAATGTTTCCGGGGAAAAGTTCAAAAAAATGTTAAGCTGAGCGCTTAATGGAGCTAAACACAGTTTAGCTCATGTTAATTGCAGTTCCCAATACTTGATAGTTGCTATGCAGATGCATCATTAAGGGTACACAAGGTTGTCTTGCTCAAAGCAATGTGTCATAACTTGAAGCAACTTACTTGTTGTTGTTGATACTTTAGAGTAGGGGACTAAAGGTTTGGGTATAGTCTGTCCATATTAGGAGGTTCTAAGTTAGCCAATCAACAATCCAGGGGCCCTATGAATAGGAGGGAGTTACTCTGATTTAGCTTCTCACCAGTAGTAGCAATAACTTGCTTAACTGAAATAATTTTCCCATCCACCCACCCATATATTTGGTTAATTTAATTTAATTTTTCTCTTTATGTGACACACCTGCATCATCGCCACACTATGTTGGAATGATAACGGATTATCTACAATCGAACTGGTTCATCGAGGCTACATAACGTCGTCGAGCGTAAAGAAATGTCCAATTGCTTTAGCTACACGGTTTCCTTGAATTGGCGCAGTTTGGCTTAGTACGACAAGGTTTTAGTCCAGTGATGGAAGCAATTGGCAACTTTACTCAATTATGTCAATGTGTTAAATTTAACTGGTGGGGGTGCTGGGCTGCCCTGGGCAGCCACAAAGTGTAGAGATGTGCGTGTACCCCTGGGAGAGTATGGTGAATTAAGTACAGGTGCGAGGAGATGAACGACGGTGCACCACGCGAGCAGGATAAATGACTGGGGAAATAACAGCAGGGGGATGCGGCGCTGACAGTCAGAGGTGGTGCACCAAGAGGTTAATAACAGGTGTGAAATGCAAAAGAAGCTAGAGCTCATAAAGAGTAGGTTCTTGTGAGGTATGATAGAGGAAATGGAATCACAGGAGAGAAGCTTCGGTTGTGATTGAGAGATTAGTTAAGCCAGAAAACACTACTAGGAGAAGAGCTCCGGATATAGTGGAGAAGAGCGAACACTACTAGAAGAAGAGCTCCGGATGTAGTGGAGAAGAGCGAATTTATTGGGAACACGCACGTGAGCTTGAGACAATATCTTCTCTTCAGCCTAGCATCCTCACCCGATTACGCCAAATTATCCTCAGTTTATTCTTACAAAATTAAAATAAATTTTCTACTCCAATTTGTGTTTTTATTGGGAACTACAGCAATTAAAGCTTACCCCCTGAGAAAAATCAAGTTGACCTAAATCGATTCATAACATCTTCAGAAAAAACAATTTAACGTTTATTTTGTTAAAATCACTACTGTATTCAAGAAACCAGACAATGTTTACCTCGTGTTTTTAAGCCTTCACCTCACTCGTTCGCCATTTTGCAAGTGAGCATTTAAGAGTATAATTATGCGCCTGACGTCACTAGTTAGAAGCTCACATTCGGACCCCCGGGATGAGAGGCGAAACTTTGCGGATGTGATGTGATGTGATTTGTAAAAAAAAGTTCCACACGTTGATGAATAAGGACGAATCCTTTTTTTAAATAGTAATGTGGCTTCTTGCCCACTTACCTAGTTGTCTTAACCACCAAAAGAAACAAGGTGTATTTTTTTTCAACTTTCCCAAAGATCCAAAACAACGAACTATATGGATCAAACTGATCAAGAGAGAGGATACACTTCCAAAGATTTTTAAGATCTGCAAAGCTCATTTTACTTCCGAGCGACCAAAATTCGCGTGATGGAGATCAGCCTTTATTAGCGATCTTAGCGAATGGCTCATGTTACGCATGTTGAGTAAACAAACCTTATGTGCATGCTCATATCTCAATCGGTAGAGTGCGAGAGGAACAAAATTCGCTTAATGGAGATCAGCCTTTAAGGAGATTTTCACAATTACGTCATTTTAATTGATAAAAAGGAGCATCTCGTTTTCATGTTATTCTGTATTTTCACAGGATATGGAAATATATCTAGACATTGTGCAAAGTTGCCGTACTCGCACAAGATTACGAACAATAGTTATAACCGCTCGATTGATTTTCCATAAAAGATGCAAACGAATGAAACTATTGTTTACGATACACCGTAATTGGCTTATTTAAAACCAACCTTTTGTGTTTGAATTAAATTGCATTGTTTGTGATCACCGTTCCAGATTCGGCAGCGTGGCGGGGCCTGTAACAATCAACGGCCATTTTCAAATTTTTGGAACGATCTCAGCTGATTTTCATATGTTGTAACCATTTTGATACAAGTTTTTATACTCACACAAAATATAAGAAACAGTGTAGCTGTATTTTTATGTATAAGCAAAGATGTTAGAAAAAGAAAACGTTTATAATTTGCGCAATCGTAATGTGAAACGTATGTTATGGCCAGTAGATCATGACCAACTTAAAAGAGACTTAAGAAAAGAACAAGAGAAAATTGGAAAAGAGTTGACTCAAAAATATAATTTTGACTTCAGCTCATCACAGCCATTACGTGGAAAATATGATTGGGTTCATGTTGGTCCTGAATCGCCTTTATCCAGTCCATGTTTAATCGAAGAAAAAGATCCTTGCAGTTCCAGCACGAAAGCGTGTGTTTTTGACGAAAAACCAACCCGAAAATTGAGAAAGAAAACAAGTAATAAGTTAAAAATAAGAGAAAGTGTAAAGAATGTTAAAGTAAACCAGGCTGTTTCAAGTCCACCATGCAAACGAAGATCTGAAAGAAAGAAAACTTGTAAGATTTGTTCTCAAATCCAGGTTAACATGCTTGAAATTTTCTGATCCATCAACAAATATATATGATCAACATATTTAAATTTAAAATCAAAATTTTCAAGTTTGTACACTAAGTATAATTGCCTCGATTAGTAAACTTTCGACATTGTTTTCTGAAGAAACAAGCATGCAAATATTATATACAGTTAAACTCTTGTGATGTTAACCTGGATCTGATAATAGCTTGTCTGAGACAACCAGAGAAAACCAATATTAGTCTGTAAAAGCCGAAAATTTATTCCATTAAGGTATATATAGCTATATATACATACATTGATTTTGGTGGGGGCCTAATCATACTGTATAATTAGTTGTACATTGTGTAATTATGCAGTACAATCAAACAATGCACTATGCTTTGACTACATGAGAAACATAGCCAGAAAAATCCCTGAAGTATATACAATTAGTCTTTTAAAAGTATTTACTGATGTCCATCATTATCTTTATTCACGTTACCATTTAAGAAGTTAATACTGTCTAAAGACCTAAAAATAGGTTGAATCTAATTAAGCCTATTCAAGAATCCATCAAGTTCTTCACAACTGCCGGTCCAGATGAAAAAAATGTCATCCATGTATTACCGTACCCAGACAAGGGGTTAAACTACTTCCTTTTCCAAAAAATCTGTTTCAGCCTTATCCATAAATATGCATGCATAAGGTGGGCCAAATTTAGTCCCTTTAGCAGTATATGCCAGACAGTTTAACTTGTCGCAATTCCAGCCTTTCTCTAAGACCCTCAAGACCTATGTCATGTAGGATACTGGGATATAGGCTTACAACATCAGCAGTAGACATAATTAGCATCCTCAGCAACCCTGCCAAGTTCCTTAAGCTTCTCAAAAAATCGCCAGTATCATTCACATACGACTTACCAGATTGCATAGTTATGCAGAGTGTTTAGACTTCCACTTCAAACCAGTTAACTGGTTTGAGGTGGATGTCTAAAAACTTTGAGGCTTTTTCAGTAGGAAAGCTTCAGTTAGAAATAACTGACCTTGCATGCACATTCTTCTCCCTCTTGTGAATCTCAGAAAGTATATAAATAAAATTTACACATTTTAAAGGCCTTATAAGTGAAATATTTACATTCTTTCCCAGTAATGTATTTCCTAGCATATGATTTCTTAAAAAAAACCATTGCTTAAATTTACGAGCTTAACAAGATCTTTTTCACAACACTTGGCCTTATTATATACATTATAGTATCAGACAGCTGCTTTTCAGCTTCTGCCATGTAATTCACTCGGTCCCGAACAACTATACATAATCCCTTATCTAAAGGCTTGGTGATGATACTTCTATTATCTGCATCTAACGAAGCCATCATCTCCACTAAAGAATTGTCGCCAGTGGTAATCTTAGACTCGCCGAATGCATCTATCTCTTTATATTCTGAATACCCATCGACAGCAGGGTTCTTTAAGAGACTGTGAAAGAGATACTGTGTGAGATTTGATAGAATTCAGAACATGTCAAAAGTTTTGACCTGACAAACTAGCCACCACTGCCCCAGTTGAACCTTGTTTGGTCAGTTCTACCATGAAATAGGAGTTTGCTCACTCCCTTATTTATCTTGAGAGCTTAGAATAAGCGTAGCAAGGGGGCTTGACATTTTGCCTTGCCTTTGTAGGTGTCCCTTTGTCTTTAGGATTGACGGTCCTGCTGCCTCTTTCATAATTTTATTCTTCTCGTTTTTTGGTTTTAATAGCCTGACACATCACCCATTTGGGAAAGGCTGTTTTTTTCCTCTGGTAATTATCTTTATACGGCTAAGTGTTGGGTACTTGCAACACATGTAGAAAGCTATGACCAGGGTCACAAGTCCTTGCACACAAATAGTTGCTTGCCTTATTTATATATTATGTACATATATATATTCGTTAAAAATAATTCTAAAATTTATCTGTTTTAGCATCCTTATGTTATAATAAGTTTTATTTATTTTAACTTGCCTATTTGATTCAGTTTAAATTACTTGTTTGTTGTGTTTTTTGTCTTCATAATGTGCTGCTGTTTTTGTTGTGCTACAGTCTACGATTTCCTCAATCTGCAGTGGGTTGAACCTCTAAAGACTACTACCTTTTGTCATTAGACAAGTATTTTTTAACAGCCACCTGTTTTGTCACCTTATCATCGACAAAAATTTATTTTTCTAATCAACTGTCTGTCTAGTATGGGAAGTATATAATAGTTACAGCTTACTCCCCATGACAAAAAAGTTTATATAAATCAAAACTCAAATTAATGTGCTGATGATTAAAAAAATTGTTTATTTTGCTTAAAAGTTGCAATTTACCAGATAACCCTCAATGTTGTGAAAATAAGCAGCGCAACCTGTTTACAAATTGGCTTGCAGAATATGAGTTTGTACAGGTAAAGCAGTAGAGTACTTCATAAAAGTTTGAAGCAGTGCTGATCAGGTGGCGACAACTTTTCTTATCAACCCCATTATTAAAAATAAGCCAAAATTAATACTTAACCCAAGATTTAATATGACCCATAGTAAATATTTGGTAAAACATTATATATAAAAAATAATTTATCAAAACTGAGAAAAAGCAATCTTAGGATTTGAGCCAACTAGAAGATTTTGAAACATCACAAACAGCTACCTTAGGTGGATAAATTTTGGCGAAGATTAAATTTGGCGAATTTGGCAAATTTGGGCAAAATTCGCCAAATTAAATACTCGCCAAATTTTTAATTAAAAAAAGAAAAATGTTTTTTTCCCCAAAAAACAAACTTTTTTTATATTTACAACAAGTTTATACTACAAGTATAAAGAGGATTGTTACAGGTAAATCTTGTGTTTATATATACGTTTATTCTTATTTTTTATAAAACATTTCAAGACATAAAAATTCATTTCTTTGTGTCATTCACCAAAATAAATCCCCGCCATAATAAACATTTTTTTGTATTCGCCAAATTAAATCCTCAACAAATTTTATAAAATTGATTATTCTCCAAATTAAATCCCCGCCAAATATTCCATTTTTGGTCATTCACCAAATTAAATACTGGCCAAAATTTATCCACTTAAGGTACACTAATTTTTTTTATAAGCATACAGTTGATTTGAACTGAAGATCAGTATGCTTAAGATTTTTCCAATTTGAGCCTGAGAGTATGCTTAGCAATATGCTTATTTCCGAACTCTTGTTCCTTTTCTTTATCAACAATAAAGATTATATACATATATTTGCGTAACGCTACACTGCAGTGTTCTCTAAATGATTCAAATACATACTACTGATCCGAATGCATTTTAGAAAAAGGTTAGAATGTTCGATAAAACTGTTTCTCATTACTGCTTTTGAGTATAAAGTGTGTGTGTTATTGAATTGTGAGTTCGGGTTTGGCTATAGTTGAAGTATTGAAAGTATTTAAGTATGTTCTGAGCTTCAAGGTATGTTTAGCATTATGCTTAGTTTCAGAAAAATTTGAGCTTAAGTATGCTTATAAGCATTATGCTTGCAAAAAAGAGTGTATTGTTGAATGAAGTTTGCAAAGTTAGCAAAAAGTACGAATGAAAAACAGACAAATGTTGTATTACCTATTCGACTAGTTATATTATTAAATCTGAAAAGATATTTTATTTTTAAACTTTTTTGCCAAGGTAAGCTTTAACACTTCAGCAAAATATCTGAAGGTCAATAGAAAATTCCATACAATATTATGTCGAAGGTACCAGACTCCACAGGCAGCAAAATATATTTTGTGATGAAAAAACTCCCCCTACATTTTGGTTCATAACTTTTTCTCCACAGATTCAAAATGGAGGATTAGTCTCGTCTTAATCTACATAAAATCCCGCTTAAAACGACAGCACATATTGCTTTGAGACTATCAATTCTAGGTTCACCCGTTTTTCATGCTTAGGTGCGTGTAGGTGAAGGGTCTCCTTAAGAGACAAGAGAGGAGTTGAACGTCCTCCACCATACCTTAGTTTAAAGGGCCGATTGTGGAAGTCCCATGAAATGCCACATAGTGATGGTGTCACTTTAAAAAACACCCAGTCCGGTCTGTGAACGGTTGGCGTTAGGAAGGGCATCCAGCTGTAAAACATTGCCAAAACTCTTTATTAATGGCCGTAAGAATAGTTAATCACACAAACTGCGTAAACGGGGCTGGAACTCTAAGGAGTGAAGGTGTCGCGCACGGTAGGACAGATGTCAGATGTGAGCATCGTCACACCGTTACCCAGCTATCACATCACAAGGTAGATAACACTAGGTTGAGGATGGCTAGTGTAAATGTTGGTACTCTGAGAGGTAGAGCAGGTGAAGTAGTT
Organism: Hydractinia symbiolongicarpus; assembly: GCF_029227915.1. Taxonomy (NCBI): domain Eukaryota; kingdom Metazoa; phylum Cnidaria; class Hydrozoa; order Anthoathecata; family Hydractiniidae; genus Hydractinia; species Hydractinia symbiolongicarpus. Next base: position 21,444,680 of record NC_079877.1, read on the forward strand.
GAAATGTTAGAACGTAGATCTGTTGATATATGTGTTGTGTTCAGGAAGTTAGGTGGAGAGGAGCTTCAGTGAGATTTGTGGAAGGTAGGAGGGCAAGGTATAGGCTTTTTTGGATTGGTAATAGTGATGGATATGGAGGAGTTGGCATATTTGTTGCAGAGAAGTGGGTAGAAAAAGTAATAGATGTTATGCGTGTTAATAGTCGTATTATAGTGATAAAGTTTTTGATAGGTAATAGGATTGTCACTTTTCTGTCAGTTTATGCTCCACAGTGTGGACTCAGTGAGGAAGATAAAGATAAGTTTTATGATGAGTAATAGCAGTCACATCAAAGTTTGGAGACACTGAACTTGTCATGGTGGGCGGCGACTTTAATGGTCATGTTGGGAAGTCATCTGAATGTTATAGAGGTGTGCATGGAGGCTATGGATTTGGGAGCAGAAATAAGGAAGGGGAGAGATTGCTTGAGTTTGGAATGGCAACGGACATGGTGGTTTGCAACACATCATTCAGTAAGAGACAGAGTAGGCTGATAACATATGAGTCAGGTGGTTGTAAGACACAGATAGATTACTTTTTGGTTAGAAAGTCAGTCAAGAAAGTGGTGAAGGACGTGAAAGTTATATCGGGGGAAGAGTGTGTTTCCCAGCATAGGTTGCTGGTTTGTGATATTATCTTGAAGAGTGTTAAAGAAGCCAAGGGAAAGTACAGGCCCCGTCGAAAAGTCTGGAAGCTGAAGAAAGAGATTGTAGCAAGACAATTTAGTGCAAAAGTTCAGCAGTTAGCCTACAATAGTCAATGTAATAGTGACAATGTTGAAAGTACTTGGACTACTTTGAAGAATTGTCTTCTAGAAGCTTCTGATGATACCTGTGGGTGGACGAAAGGACAAGCTAGACATAGACAGACCTGGTGGTGGAATAATGAGGTTGACCAGTGTATAAAGGAAAAGAGGAAACTTTGGAAAGAGTGGAAGTCAGGTGGTAGTAAAAATATTTACTTAGAAGCTAAGCGTCGGGCTCGTACAGCAGTGTATAAGGCAAAATCAGAAGCAGAGAGAAACAGATTTGCAGATGTGTTAAGAAGGGAAGACCAGCGCAATGAGGTATTCAAGATAGCAAAGCAAATGAAGAAGACTAATCAAGATATTGTAGGTGAGAAGTGTATACGTAATGATGAAGGTGTTTTGGCTAGCACAGAGGAGGAGAAAAGGGTAGCTTGGAAGAATCATTATCAGAGGTTGCTTAACACTGAGTTTGATTGGGACGAGGATAATTTGTCTGATGATGATGTCGTAGAAGGGCCAGCTATGCAGATCAAGACAGAATGGGTAGTGGAGGCTATTAGGAAAATGAAGATTGGCAAGGCTGCAGGAGTATCAGGTATTGTTGCAGAGATGGTAAAAGCATCTGGATATATTGGAGTTGAGCTTATTACAAGTCTTGCTAACCAGATTATAAAGGATGGTGCTATTCCGAGTGAGTGGCAGTCGAGTGTAATAGTGAATTGTTTCAAGGACAAGGGTGATGCATTAGAAAGGGGTAACTATAGAGGTTTGAAGTTGGTTGACCAAGTAATGAAAGTTATTGAAAGAGTGATTGATAAGTTACTTAGAGAAAGTATTGATATAGATAAGATGCAATTTGGTTTTGTTCCAGGGCGTGGCACTACAGATGCAATATTTTTACTCAGACAGCTTCAGGAAAAGTATTTAGGAAAGAGAAAGAATCTCTATTTTGCCTTTGTAGATTTAGAGAAAGCTTTTGATAGAGTGCCACGTAAAGTTATTTGGTGGGCTATGAGAAAATTAGGTGTGGATGAGTGGCTAGTTACGATGGTTCAGTCTATGTACAGCAATGCTAGAAGTCGTGTCAGGATTAACGATTCACTTAGTGATGAATTTAGTGTAAATGTTGGTGTACATCAGGGTTCTGTACTTAGTCCTTTGTTGTTTATTCTAGTCTTAGAAGCGCTGTCGATGGAGTTCAGAACAGGTTGTCCATGGGAGTTATTGTATGCAGATGATTTGGTTCTCATAGCAGAGTCGATGGAAGAATTAGTTGAAAAGTTTGAGAAGTGGAAGAAAGGACTAAAAGAGAAAGGGCTGAAGGTAAACACAGCAAAGTCTAAAGTCATGATAAGTAGCATTGCAGCCAAGTGTGACCTTGTAGTTGGAAAGTGGCCTTGTGGAGTTTGCAGGAAAGGGGTTGGTAGTAACTCCAATTTTGTGCAGTAGTATTAGTGGAAGGTTAAGAGCTGGCATACCGTTTGTATGCAAGCGTTGCAAAGGTGAGATTATAGAGAATGAAGTATTTCCAGCTTTAATGATGTACAACAGTGGCTCGTTAGAGATAGTTAAGAACTTCTGTTACTTAGGTGATATGTTGGGCAGTGAAGGGGGTGTTGGAAGAAGTGTTACTTGCAGGATAGGTTCTGCTTGGAAAAAGTTTAGAGAGTTACTTCCTTTATTGACTAGCAGAGTCCTGTCAATTGAGGTAAAAGGTAGGTTGTATGAGGCCTGTGTAAGAAGTGTTATGTTGTACGGTAGTGAGACATGGGCAGTGAAGCAGGAAGATCTTGACCGTTTAGAAAGGAATGATATGAGAATGGTTAGGTGGATGTGTAATGCCAGTCTGAGAGACAGAAAGAGTTCAGATGAGCTAAGAAGCAGGCTAAGTCTCCGTAGAATTAAAGATGTTATCCAGATAAGAAGATTAAATTGGCTGGGGCACTTGGAAAGAATGGAGGAGGATAATTGGGTAAGAATGTGTAGAGACTTGATAGTTCCTGGGGCAAAGCCCAGAGGCAGACCGAGAAAGACTTGGCAGGAGGTTATAAGGACAGACTTGATAGAGAGGAAGTTGAGTTTAGATCTAACACAGTGTAGATCAGATTGGAAGAGGGTCATTAATATACCCCGTCCAACCCATGCTAGCATGGAAAACGGACGTTAAGCCGAGAATGATGAATGATGATGATGATGCTCCTGCACCATACAGGTTTTCCCCATTTGCAAGATTTTATGACTATCATACTCATATCATACTTAAATTGCATCGATAATGTCCAGTTGTATTAGGTGAGTGGAAGTATAAAAACAATGGATTTTGTATTGTATTGCATGGTGATGCATTTGCAGAGAAAGCTTTTAGGTTAGGTTTAAGGACATTATTATAAATAATAGGCCATTTTTGTATTTTTTGGACATAAGTCTATCCTTAGCACATACCGTAATGATTCAATTAATAAGCACCCAGCCTTTTTGTAAGCCCCCCCCCCCTTGAAAAGCGCTTAGGTAATTTTCCCCAAGTTCAATTAACGCCTGGCTCTTATTAGGGGCCCCTTAAATAAGCACTCCTCCTTATAAAAGGGGCACTTAGTGGAAACTGCCTTGAGAAACTGGGTGCTTATTTAAAAATTATACTTTTTTATATCAGGGATAAAAAAATATGTATTTTATGTTGTAAACATCTTTTCTATAGTAGATATATAGAAAAGTTCAAATATAATCCTTTCTTTCTATGTTTTAAGTTAAAAACTGTTCTTTTATTTTATCTGGCGATGAGGCAGATGATATTGATGTTGTAAAAAATCCTAGAAAAAACCTTTATCTTGTTAAACTTCTTTTGTTCAGTTTTATATTTTAGAAAAAAAATAAAAAATGAAAATTGCTGTTGTCTTTAATTTGTACCAAATTAGGAAAAATTTAAAAGCATTTAACACATCAAACCAAGCATTTTTAAGCACCCGCTCTTTGATTAAGCACCCATACAAAAAATCTTAAAATTTAATAAGCGCCCAGGGCGCTTGTTCGAATCGTTACGGTATAGATGTTATCCCCATCATATCATTATATATAGTGGGGGTCACTATGTTTTTCGCGTGCAGAGACTTGTTAAAGGCAACTCTTTGATTGTCTGGTCAGTGAAATATCAAAGTTGGAATGTTGAATTTTTCCTTTTTTTATTAATACATAATATATAAACAAGTAAAAAATGTCCGAAAACCAGATTTAAAAAATCAAAAGTTTATGAGATATTAGACGTTTTACTTACAGTAGTTACAATAGTTGATAGGTATATATCCTAAAAAAATAAAAAAGCAATTTTCGTGTTAGACATAAGCTATTCGTTATTTGTCAGTAGCGGTACTTTAAAAAAAAGAGTGAAAATGCCAATTAATTACCATTTCTTTTTTTAACCAATGTTTTTACTCGTTATTAAAGTTATTTCAACCCCTGTTGAGTATAAAAATGTTTATCTCAAAGTTCTCCGTGAAATTTATAAATCGTCAGTTATCTTCATCAACTTCTTCTACATTTTTTTCATCATCGTTGTTTCGACATTCATGGCATGTACACATTTTGGTACAAGTAAAACCATTCTCTCAACACTTGCACCTATTATTAAAACATTTTCACTTGCAAAAACAATTACCAAGTAAGAATTGGTACTAATGACGAATCTTTATTTTTTCATCTAAATTCAGAGGTGGTGGAAGCTTTTGAATTGAAAGATTTGATCTTTGCAATACCATAGTAATATAACCTTTGACCATCATAATACAACATATATAAAAACTGAACCTATCTGGGGAAAATCTTGTGAATAGTGTACAAGTAGTAGCAGACTTATAATCTGCTTGTCTCCTTGTTTTTACAGAATTGATGACAATTCATCCAATATTTCTGACATTTGTACAAATGGCTTCCTTTTGGGCACATGTCATCCACTGTGGAAAGGATTTTAACTTTTTGAAAGATTTAAGCTGTTAAATTCACCAGTAAATTTCCAACTCTCTTGTCGTAAGATATCCCGACGTACTAGTGAAGCGGCATCAAACAATTGATTATACTGGTGAATTTCAGTAACTTTCAATTGCATTGTTATGAGCAACACGTGAACAAATTCTTCTTCTAGATTTAGGTCTGGAAATTACAATATTAGTTAATTTATGTGCAGCAATTGTTTCAGGTATTGTTTGTGTTTTTTATGTTGATTTATTTCATTCCCTAATAAATTCTTATATGTGATATTCACATGTTCATATCAGCATTTTTTTCAAATCTATATTGTTTATGGCACATTTCACAATGTTTACTATCTCAATGTCCGCCATAACCTTTGTAACATCTTTTATCTCTTGTTCTTCATCATCAATTGCATTCGTAGATGTACTAGAAACTTTTCGCTGTATCATAACCCAACAATTAAGATGATGCTGGACATCATTTTCTACTGCATCAGCTGCATTTGGAACATAATTGAGCCTTATACACTAGCTTTGGTCTAGTAGTTGTTGAGCAACATGTAGCAGTTTGTGCCCAGTTAAAAGACGGAAACCTTATGAAGCTTACCTCCTTTCTATAACATATAACACAACAGTCCTTGTCAAATAGAGTAAATTTGAAGCGCAAAGATTTTGTTTGAGATAATGGTGTATCAGTTATGTTGTCATATGCTGTATTACTACTCAGCTTTGGTTCTAGTGATAGTTTTCCTCGTAAGTGTGCTGGATTATGTATCTTTTCATTCTGTGTTTTCAAGCGAGAAATGTTTGTTTTATTAAAAACCGTTTCCATCAACTAGCGATTCAACAGACCAACTTTTCAAAGGAATTAATAAATGTTCGATCTTTATAACTGGATTATTCAATAAGCAGTCAATTAACTTTTTGATACTTTCAGATTTTGAAAAAGCAGTGACCTACGAAAAATGAAAATAACAATTTCCAAAATAAATTAGCTCCTTAAAGTGAACAATCAGTATAAAATTACAACTTCTTGTTATTGTTCTCTTCACAGACAACGCACTTTTCTAAGCTGAAATCACTACTTTTTTTCTTTTTGTTTGGAGTTTCTTCATTCATATTTTTTGAATTTTACTGTTTTTACTCTAATAAAATCAACTATTATAAAAACAAATTACTTTGTATCAAATGCTCTTGTCTCGCATAACTAACCATACTTCGTGAATAACTATCATTGCGAAAAAACAAACAAAAAAGAAGCCTTTCACTACCTAATCTCGCTTTAATTTTAAAAAAACGTACTTTTAAATCCCCGTATATGGTGAGTGCCTTATTTTCAAAATATATTTCATTTCTCAACAGCCAAAAGAAAGTAATACCACTTTATATACATCATTAAAATAGCATAATTATCGACATAAAAACGCACACTCCGTTGAAAAGAACATCAAAACATTTGGTTTTGAACACTGATCATAAATAATTTTAAAAATGTATAATAAATAAGAAAAAAAAGTTGCTTTTACGAGTTCAAGCTTCCACCTTAAGTTCTTTCGTCTGTTTCTGTTTTTAAATAAAACAGTTACAAAAGACTTACTGCTACTTACTAGTACTGAAAAAGTACTGAAAGATAATGTATCTATTTTTTGAAAAATCATCTAAAATCATACAAAAGGTAATTATTAACATGGTGTCTATATCTATACAGTGGAATCTCTCTATCTCGAACTAAAGTCTCGGTCCCTTTGTGTTTCGTCTAAAGTATTTTCCTTTCTTTATCTTGAAATTTCTCTATCTCTTCAATTTTTTGGTCCCTTGCGAGTTTGATTTTTCCACGGGCCACCGACTAGTTAAATTTTCTGACGTTACGGCGCGACGTCAATAACACTACTCGCGTCAATATCTTATATAAAATTTTGAATCCATTACAGTGCACTTAAAACTTTGAGGCCAAATAACTTGGAAACGGGGTGGTGACGTCAGTCATTTTTCACCGCGTTGGTAACCAAGGCTCACCTGGGACTAATTTGGGTAAGTTTTTGAAACCTGGGTCCCGGAATCCGTGTCGGAATGGACGGGTGTATGACGTCATCAAAAAAACCTTTAAACGCCAATATTTCTGTAACCGTTTGTCAAAGATACATGATCCTATCCTTTTTCCTAATCAGCGTTTTAAGATCTGTATGATGAAGGCAACAGGTATTCAAATCTCTAAAAAAAGTTTTTGTGTTTTGACGGGTCATTGATTACGTCAGCAAAATTTTTAAACCCTTATATCTCATTACCCGTTCATCAAAAGCACATGATCTTACACATACTCTTCATCAGCGTGTCGAGCTCTACACAATAGAGACAACGGATAAACTGAATTTCGTCAATTTGTTTTTGCAAATGCACTGCTGACATCAGCAAAAAGTCTACAATAACCAATTTTTACAATGTTCTCCTGCCTAAGTGGACTTCTCCACGGGCCTTATCGACTAATTATAATTGTTTTGTTACAAATTACAGGCGAAGTCAGGGGCAATAAACTTTGTTACTTTTGTTGTCAATTTCGTTTAAAACGTTTTATTTGCATTTTATTTAATGAAATTAACAACAAACTGTTTTGTGATAAACACAATAAATTTAAAAAAAGTTTTTTCAAGTGGATTCTTCCACGGGTTTTAAATTTACTAGTTGTTGCAATAAAGTGCGTATAATTTCTTGCACCTCGACCTTCTTAGTGGTCCTGTTGTTACACAATGTTATTAAAAATGTGCGAGGTTTTTTATTCAGCAAGAGTTAAGCAAAGATCAAGTATACCGACATCCGTTGGCTCCAAATTTAGCAACTTGTGCAGGATTATCATGCTGTAAACTGTATTTGAATGTAAATAGACCATTTCGGAGATTATGCGCCATTATGGATTTTCGAAGCCCGGTGGTGCAAGTTGAACTTTGAACCCGTATATGCCGTAGTAGAAAACTCTCTTAAAACACACAAAAAGAAACGAGTTTTGTATACACTCTTAGCGTGTTTAGGTCTTCGTAATGTTTTTACCTAAGTAACAGGGGATAACACCAGACAACATTTATTTAAGCGTATTGCTTTGATCTATTAATGAATTATAAATAGCAATTAAATACACATGTAGGACGTAGGGATACTGAGTGTGTTTTATTATTTTTGATATAATACATTTAAAATTTAACGCTGAAGTGGATATTTAATTAACTTTAAACATATTTTTACGATCGAATTATGCCGCTTACAACGTATGAGGATTTTTTAGAACTTAGTGTGAGGCAGCTGACTGACTTCTTGTCAGCTCTTACAACGTATGAGGATTGTTTAGAACTTAGTGTGAGGCAGCTGACTCACTTATTGTGGACTGAGTAATAGTTGAGTTAATCGCCAGAGCTTTTTCTGCAATGGAAATTATGCCAATAATTTAAACAAGCTTCACGGAGTAATTTATTTATTTATCATAGATATTTACACTTTAGTAATAAATTACTGCCATAATTGCATGTCCTGATAAAGAAAGCGATAAAGACATACGTATATATAACAAAACACCATGTAAAATATAGATTGTGACTGAAACAAATAACATAGAAAAACAAAAAATCGAATACCACTTTAGTATAGTAAACTAAACTCATCATTTTTCCCTTTTTCATATTTTTCAACAAGGGAAGCGTACAAAAAAATCATAGGGAAATAGCAAAAGCAGGGAAGAGAGACAGGTATTCTTTCTAATACCACTCTTGAAAGACTCAAAGATAGGAGTGTTTAAGTAGACGGATCAAGGGTCAAACATACACCGAAAAACAAAATTATAAAAATATCAAAATAATAAAAATTATTTGCAATTAAAATGACTCATGACTCTATTTCTAAAATCTGCGACTGAATCTGTTACCGTATCTCTATGGGCAGTGTATTGAAAATTTTTACATCCATTATAGAGAAGAAGCCAGATTATTTTGCGAGTTTTATTTATTTTGCAAGTTTCACCTTAGGAATAAATAACATTATAGAGTTTTGACAAGTATTTTGACAATGGATTATAACTCTCTAGATCTTTACAAGTATTACAACCTAAACATTTCTTTACAAATCCAAAAACAAAGTTCAAGTCCAAATCCAGTAAGGTATTTCCAACATCAAAAATTTCTCTCTAAAGTAAAGTATAATCCAAGTTTAAAATCCAATGCCATTATCTTTATAATGCACAAAGCAGCTACACATTTTTAAATATCTAAATATAAAATGAAATTACCTTTAACCAAGCATTAATTACTAATTACAGCCTTTTAGCTAGCTACATTACAGTGTCCTAAAAGCATTTTTGGGAGACCTCTAGCTAGCTAAGGTTTTTAGGATATATTAAGTTGCCTTTATTGTACAAAAAGAAATTAAAAGTACAAATAAGTGCCTAATAAAAGTATTTTTCAAAATATATATCATAAAATTAGTATCACAAAGATAAAAACAGATATCAAAAACCAAAACTGTCCTGCCGCCAGCAGTTCTGCAAGGCAAATGGCTGAATAAAACGTGAAGTCCAAGGTTCAACTTGCACCACCAAGTTCCGCAAATTCATAATGGCGCATAATCTCCGAAATGGTCTATTAAATTATTACAATATTCTTCTGTCACCATATTGGTAACTTTACGCGATTATTTTTTTTCTAAAAGAGCCTTAATATAATATTGAGAAAATAACTTTCGCGTACCTTACATAAAAACACAGACTAGCAGCTGTTATCCCATTGTAGCAAAAACAGTCAGCCAGCATTTCTTTATGTCAGGAACGTGTCTTCAAAAGTTTAAATTTCACCTAATTTCACCCAATTTTTCGTCGTAGTACAGCCATTAGAAAGTTTAATACATGACACACAATGCATTTTTTATTGTTTACTAAAGTAAATCCACGCCAATCACGCCATTTTAGGATTCATCAAATTACTTTAGCTGCAGAATCTTCTGTGAATCTTGGTAGAATTAGCGAAAGATTATGTACGCTATTTTTTGTCCTTTCTTCAATTTTTGAAAGTTTATGTTCGCCAAATATTTGAAGAGCAACGATTCGCGAATGGATTTTTTTGGCAAAATTTTTTTAATATGGCTTATAACCGAAAGTTGTTATTGTTATTGCAAAAAAACTTAAGGTAAACCACGCCAAGATTTCTCCTTCCAATGGTACATTCTAGGCATTCATAAAATTTTGTTGTTATAAAAATCGTCTGTGCAAACATGTGCGTATACTTTATAATAAATAATTTTTTCTATTTAGGTCGAAAAAGAAAATAAATTTTCGAAAAACGTGGTTAAAAATTGTCTTATGGACACTAAATATATATATATATATATGTATTTATATAGATATAATTATTCTTTAATAGATTTATATTTATATCACACACGCAACATTTGCTATGCTCAATATTTTTCGGGAAAGTAAATTTTATGCGGAGTTAATTCGAAACGAATTTTAACTGAAATCGTCTGGAATGTTTCAATTATGTACCCGTTCCATGTCCTATAAAAATTTATAATTTGTTTCATCAGTTTTTTGTTTCGTTTTTGTTTTTGGTAAAAAAAATAATTTGATATTTAAGTTCTAAGTATTTTTTTTAGAATCCTTTCTAGCTTCCCAACAACATGTTTTGTCCACTTTCCTGTCCACATAACTGTCACATGTATTCAATTTCATCTTTAATTACAAATTTATTCTACAGGGACAAGTTTTCCTGATTATTTGGTTAGACTTCCACAAAACTCCTAAAATTTATTTGGCAACTTCCTTTGAAATTGTCATAATAATGCAAGCGTCGATGTCAAAAATTATGACAATATTTTGTTGTTATTTTTTGCAAAAATAGATTTTATGTACCTAATATGCTATACCTTCTGGAAATTGAATGTATTCTTGCAAAGATAGAAAATGGCAAAAACTTCAGGAAATTAATTTTTAATTTTTAGTCTTTTTAGTTATCAGTGAACCGTTTACTTTTTTTTATTGTCATTAAAATTTCTGTTTTTGTCGCACAAAGTGATACTCCTGAAAAAAATTCTGAATTTACTTTTTAAAAAAGAGTGGTCACCATGTATGTATATATAAATATAAACTGTAAATATTTTTATTTTATAGAACTTTATTTTTGTTATATATTGATAAAACATTGCATACAGATTCTTTTGATGGAAAAAAGACAAACCTATCTTCTTTTAAAGGCGCGTTATAACTATCCTGCAATTTAAAAATCCTAAAAGTTACTTCTAACTGCAAACAGGGGCGTATTTAGCATTGGTGTACTGGTGCAAATACACCAGTAAAAATTCTTCTCCGAAAAGTTAGGGTGATCTCTGGAAGCCTTTTTTCCCGTTCTTTATGCCCGAAGTCTAAACAAAAGAGAATAATGCCCCTGGTGTATAAACCTGTTTTTTGAAGTCACCCCTCTCCTCCGCGCCCGTGTTTGATGGTCTTGTTTCTGTAATAAAGTACAAATCGCTGCTCTTTTGTCCTGCAAAATATTTCATTCTCCGTGCCGGCATACACCAGTTCTGCTGGTGTAACCTGCCCATCTGGCTAGTCAAGAATTTTTTAGATGTATTTCTCTGGTGCAGGCAACTGGTGTTAAATGCAAACTATACGGCAGAACGATCAGGGACTACTTTAAGACAAAAAATATTCGCAGGCATTTTAATTTCGCGTTTTTTTTTGTTTTTTTTTTTTGGTCAATCAAAATTACATTTCGCGGTTGAAAAATATTTACCAAATTTCGCGTCATTTTAATTTCACAGTTCAAAGAAAAACATAAAAATAAAATCAAAGAATCTATTTTTTGTATCAAACTTTTTATTTCGTTATTATAACAATTACTAGTCGGAGGCTCGTGGAAAAATCCACGGGTTCGCCCGTCCTTCTTTCACCGCATTCTGGCGTTTCGTTACTTGCGGTACCATTTTGCGTGACAGACAGACACAGACAAAATACGGCTATTATTAAAGAGATAGCAGTTAACTCGTGGAAAAATCCACGGGGTCGCTCGTCCTTTAAATTTACCCATCGCAACAAAGTGGATAAAAATATATCGCATTTGATATTCGTGCGCATTTTGAAAATTTCGTGTTTCCGTTACAGGACGCCGCTTTCGCGAACAGACAGACAAAATACGGCTATTATTAAAGAGACTAGTCGTTAGCCCGTGGAAAAATCCACGGGTTCGCCCGTCCTTTAAATTTACCTGTCGCAACAAAGTGGACAAAAATATATCGCGTTTGGTATTAGTGCGCATTATAAAAATCTCGTGATTCCGTTACGGGACGCGGCTCTCGCGGACAGACAGACAAAACACGGCTATTATTAAAGAGACTAGCCGGTTACCCGTGGAAAAATCCACGGGGTCGCCCGTCCTTTATATCACGCATTTCGTGTTTCCGTAATACGACGTTATTCTCGCAGACAGACAGACAAAATACGGCTATTATTAAAGAGACTAGCCGTTAACCCGTGGAAAAATCCACGGGGTCGCCTGTCCTTTATATATCGCATTTCGTGTTTCCGTAACAGGGCGCGGCTTTCGCGGACAGACAGACAAAATACGGCTATTATTAAAGAGACTAGTCGTCAATCCGTGGAAATCAACGGGGTCGCCCGTCCTTTATATATTGCATTTCGTGTTTCCGTAAACAGACAGACAAACAGACGCACGAACAGACAGGCGAAATACGGCTATTATTAAAGAGACTAGTCATTATCCCGTGGAAAAATCCACGGGGTCGCCCGTCCCTTATATATCACATTTCGTGTTTCCGTGACAGAAGGACAAACAGACGCAGGAACAGATAGACGGAATACGGCTATTATTAAAGAGACTAGTCATTAACCCGTGGAAAAATCCACGGGGTCGCCCACTTCCCTTATATATCGCATTTCGTGTTTCTGTTGCAGAAGGACAAACAGACGCACGAACAGACAGACGGAATACGGCTATTATTAAAGAGACTAGTCATTAACCCGTGGAAAAATCCACGGGGTCCCCCACTTCCCTTATATATCGCATTTCGTGTTTCTGTTGCAGAAGGACAAACAGACGCACGAACAGACAGACGGAATACGGCTATTATTAAAGAGACTAGTCATTAACCCGTGGAAAAATCCACGGTGTCGCCCGTTCCTTATATATCGCATTTCGTGTTTTTGTGGCAGAAGGACAAACAGACGCACGAACAGACAGACGGCATACGGCTATTATTAAAGAGACTAGTCATTAACCTGTGGAAAAATCCTTTTTTTGCGAAGTGATTCCTCTCAACTCAACAAAGTTGTGTTGTGACTTTTAAATTCTAAGAATAATCCTAATGAATTCCTCTATTATAAGGATTTCATAAGTATTTTTAAGCGCTAATTTCGAGAAATGGCCAAATGCCCTCAAAGGTATGGGATCTAAAAATTTCACATGTAGGTGCCTAATAGATAAATATAAAAAGTCAATAAGTATCATAGCCATGCATCATATCCCTTACGCCATGAAACTTTAAATCAATAGGTTTTGTGAAATGACTCCGTTAATAATTTAAAAATGTATTGTGGCAGTGATGTGTAATTGACATTGACACGCGAGATAGTTTATGCAGCCCCTGCATTTTATTCTTATTATTATCGACGTTCCCGACAAACAAAGCATATGGACAACCTCGTCCCAGGTTTTTTGCCTTTTTGACATCGAGGCCGTCAAGTAAGTGATAGCAGCTTTGGCATAGGCAAAAAACCGTAGGAACAAGGATGAGCATATGGTTTGTACAATCCGCGAGGTTTTAACCGGCGCTGCATTTTCTCAAACTTTATTTTTTTTAAAAAAATAGAAAGATAAGAATCCAGAAAAGCGCCACGTCTCCTGGTTAAATGTGCCATTATTAAACGTGTAATTATTATTGTTTCCGGGCCTTTTCTGACGCGATCTCATGCAAAAAAATCGTCGAGAGAAAATCTTTTTCAATCTAGGTTTTGTTAACACCTAGGCCCTATATTCTCTAGATAACATCTCGTGTTGTTTCAAAAAAACAATGAGAATACTTCCAACGTGCCCCTTGTGGGGATTCCCTACAACAAACAAGGCCCCTGCGACTTGAAGATTTTCGTCATTAGGCTGTACTGAAATTTAAAGTAGATCTTGAAAACGGAGAATTAATGGGTTAAGCAAATCATTGAGTATCCTAATTCTCAATTATTATTGTACCTAACCTGCAATGTTCCATACAACTTTTATAAATAAAAAAATAAAAAATAAAAATTTTACATATATATAGTACTCTTACATGTTAGTTAAAACTTTAAAGCTTACCTCCCGAGAAAAATCAAGTTGACCTAAATCGATTCATAATATTTAACGTTTATTTTGTTAAAATTGCTACAGTATTCAAGAAACCAGACAATGTTTACCACACGTTTTCAAATCTTACAGCTCACTTGTTCGCTTAGAACTAACATGCCTGCAAGAAATTCTTAAAAACATAGATCATTAATGACTGCATATCTTCCTCTAAGCTTAGAATTTGATCAATCAATCTATCGATCCAACATGTTTCTTTGAAATATGCCAGTACTCTTATCGGGCAATTCCTTAATTTCTTCCTCTTTACGTCACATTCTAAACCTCCCCGCGCTTGTCGCACATTTCCTTAACCATAATTTTGTCATGGCAAGATACACAGCTTCTTAAAATTTTTCATATCCCTAGAAATCAATTGCATTTGTCCTAAATCGTTTTTGTTCATTTGGAAACTTTCCCGAGCAACTTGCTTCATTGCAACTGATATTTCGTCTTTAGCTTTAAAAAAGTATGCATGCGACAGCCCTATAATAAATAGTCACGGGATAAATATCTACGTTGGCTTTCCAATCATCTTCCTACATGTAGAGCTGTGTTTATGTAATTGGTAAGTTTTTACTAAATTATTTAACCTGGGATTTTCATGAAGATCTAATAATAAACTTTCAAGAATATATATATATTATATAATATACCCCTCCCCTCTTTATCTCGCCATGTTTAGATGATCCAAAGTGCACATTAAGATAATTCTTTTTTTGCTTGGTTTTACTTTCTTTGCTTTTATATTCACAATATTTTCCTTGAATTCCTTTTGAGACTCAATGTGTAAGTTTTTTAGCTCTTTTACTTCATCCAATTGTACATACTTAATTTCAGATTACATTTTCCTTGTTTTATAAATCTAAATTGTAGGACAACAGGTTCGAGAGTCAGAAAATACATCATTTTCATCATGACTATGTGAATCGAATAGAAACACATACTTTTTTGACCTAAGCAGAGAACTGGATATTTATCGAAAAGAAACTTGACACCATTTCTAATACTTCTTTTCTTATTAAACGCTTCATCTGATGTTGAAGTATGTAAGCTAAGAGTGTCACTATGTTCGACAAAAAATTCAATATTGCATGTCTTTCCTTTGAGCGGATATATGTTTTCGGTACCTAATTTAAGTATCTTCATTTAAACAATGTATGGTGCAGATCTTTACCAATTATAAACTTTGTGGACAATAGAAAAAGACATGCATGAGCATCGTAGACCTCACATTGTAAACCCGACTCCAAACTTAGAATTTACTTGACTAAAAGAGCCAGCAACGCATTTTAAGATGGTAGCTGAATTATTCCAGGGTTTTTTCTATATCCCTGTCAATAATAAGTTTTAACTTTGCTAAAAACTGATGAAAGCTATCAGTTTCTGTTTAAAAAGTTGTTAGAGAATTAAAACAATTTGTGGTGGGTACACCAAAAGCTGCTATTATTTTTTGAGGTAAAAGTCCTTAATACATCCTGATCAGCATTTAAATCCATGGATTTCGTAAATAGCCAGTGTGATATGCAATACGAACTACCATTGCTGAAAATAGTTAGCTATAGAAAATAGTAATTTGATGACTGTTCTAAATGTACTGATGGTCACCCAAGTTCAAAATATGCATATACGTTGAAAGAAAGGCGTTATAAATACCAAAGCAAAATAGGCACTGAAATGCATAGGACTATGTTACAACAAAATGAGATAAAAATAATGCAAAATAGGCACCGAAGAACATGAAAACATGTTGAAAGAAATGCAAAAGAAATATGAAGATGAAATAGGCACTGAAGAGCACCAGACCATTTTAAAGCAATTGCGAGAAAAATATCAAGATACGATAGGTACTTAGAGCAGACAAGGAAAAGTTAACAAGATAAAATCTTATTGAAGATATTATTTTGGTTTGTCTGTTCAGTATTCATATTACTGTGGAAAGTTTATCATTTCTTGAACATCATAGTTTAGTAGGCGACGTTTCGGGAGATCCTTCTCCCATCATCGGGCAAAGTAAAATGATGTTGCGCATGTATTTATATAATTGCAGAGGATCGAAATTCATAAAAATTAACCAATCAGAAACGAGCTGATAATTACAGTTAATTACGGTAATTAACATTTTCGGACCTGGATGTAAGTAACTACTTCTTCTGTAGGGCTGGTAACCAAATCTCAGGAAGTTGATACGAGATGCTGTTTATGTGTTTGTTACGTTCTACACTGTTGATGGTTTCTTTAATCTTCCTGGCCGTTGTTCTGGATTCTCTGTCAATGATTTTCTTCTCATCTCAATTAAACTGATGACTTCTGCTCCAGCTGTGGTCCGCAATTTCGTTTTTCTTCACATCTCCGTTTCTCACTGCGCGCATATGTTCTTGTACTCGTTGCTTAAACTTTCTTTTTGTTTCGCCAATATACACTGCATCACAATCTTTACACGGGATTTCGTAAACAACATTGTTTTGCTCTTCCAGGTTTATTTTGTCTTTTGGTTTAGACAAAGTGCTTCTTAGGGTGTCTTTAGAGGTAAGAATGCATTTGATCTTGTGTTGCCTTAAAACTCGACGAAGGATCTCGCTGGTACCTGGTACGAAGGGTAGGAATGCTGATGCGATAAATTCCTCTGATGTTTCCTTGTTGTCTCCGTTGCATCTTCTCTTCATTTTATTTTCTACTTGCGTGATGACTTTATGACTGTATCCATTTGTGATTAATGCATTTCTTACACGTCGAATTTCTATTTTCCTCTCCTGTTTGTCACTGACTACACTGTTGGCACGATTCAGTAATGAAGATATGACACTTTCTTTGCAAGATTTCTGATAGTTTGATTCGAAGTTAAGGTACTGGTCAGTGTGTGTTGGTTTACGATACACTGAAACTGAAATGGAACCATTCTTGCGTTTGACCAAAGTGTCCAGGAAAGCGATACTTCCATCGTGTTCAAGCTCAACAGTGAATTTGATTTGTCGATGTAGGCCGTTGATGTGTTCATGGAACTCTTCTAGATGAGATCTTTTGATTATGGCGAATACGTCGTCAACAAATCTTTTCCAAACCTTTGGACGTCTGTCTGATGTGACTAATGCTGTTGTCTCGTGTGCTTGCATGTATATTTCTGCGACTACTGATGATGCAGGGCCTGCCATGGCAACTCCGTCTGTTTGAGTGTAGAAGTTCTTATTAAACAGATACCATGTTTTGGTTAGAACAAGTTCGACCAAACGCAGAAAATCCGGTACTGGAATCTTTGTCTTTTCACCGAATGCAGCATCGTTTTCGATAATGTCTTTAATGATGTTTAAGGTGTCTTTTATGGGAACATTTGTGTAGAGTGACGTGACATCAAATGATACCATGCATTCGTCGTCTGCTATCTTTATTTCTCTTATGTATTCTGAAAATTCTTTTGAGTTTTTGCTGTGGTCACTTGCTGTGAATTTGCTGAGGATGGAAGCAACAAATTTTGATAGGTTGTATAACGGTGTTCCAGTGCAGGAAACTATTGGTCGAATTGGATTTCCCTGTTTATGAATTTTGGGTAGTCCGTAAAATCGCGGTGGTGGTCCGTCACAAGGTTTCAGTCGGTAATACTGCTTATCGTCGATGTATTCTTTTCTCTTCAACTCCATTAAGATGTTCCTCGCTTCTCGTTTGATGACTTCTGTGGGAACTTTCTTGAGAAGTTTGTAAGGCCCGTTGTTGATGTGTTCGTTGCACTTGTTGATGTAGTCAAGTGTATTCATGATAACCGTTGTTCTCCCCTTGTCTGCCGGTAGGATTATGATATCTTTGTCCTTCTTTAGATTCTTCAATGACAGTCTTTCAGATTTTTGCAAATTGTCCTTTGGTGTTTTGCTTTTCTGTAGCGTGAGGCTTACTTTAGCTCTTACTGTGTCTGCCTCTTCTTTTGGTAGATCTTTAATTGCCTCTTCCACTTTCGCAACTATTTCTTTCTTTGGAATTGAAGCTGGTGTCATGCAGAAATTCATTCCTTTTGATAGAAGGTTTGTTTCTTCTGTCGTGAGTTGTCTGTTGGAGAGATTGACAATCCATTTGCTCTTTTCTATACCCGTTCGTGTATCATCATTGAATCTGTCATTGATTTTGTTGAACTTTTTAAGGTGTCTGTCTTTAACCGATCTCATTTCTTTTTCATACACGCTATCATGAATATTCTTAACCTGTTTATATTGGTCGGTGGAGAGTCTTGATTTGATGGTGTTGTCAAGATCAAGTATTTGGCGATGTAGGGTGTTACGTGTTACGTGATTTAGATGGATTCTTTCTTGCAACAACTGGCAGCTTGCGCGTTGTAAGATTTTCTTACTTCTTTCAGTCTTGACTCTGCAGGTAAGTCGAAGATCTTTAGGTGTTATCTCGTTGTGAAGACAACGTAGAGAAAACCGAAGATGGTTAGTGTATCTTGCGTATTTTATTCTTGATTTCTCTAGCGATCTGACTTCTGCCAAGATGGATTCTCCATATTGCTGTTTGATATTATTGAAGATATTATTTCGGTTTGTCTGTTCAGTATTCATATTACTGTGGAAAGTTTATCATTTCTTGAACACCATTCAATAAGAATCTGTTGCGCAGAACATATTAAAATCGCCACAGTACCAAAAGTCAACCAAACTGCATGTTAAAGGGAATTAAAAATTTAAAAATGGTGTTAAAGAGGGACCAGTATTTATATGCATTGTATGTCATTGTTGCCGCTATAGACGATCTGTCGTTGTCGCTTTTTCTGATAGTAATACAACATTGATACAACTGATCAGCAGTGATAGTAATGCCTACATTTGCTTGACTTGTCATAAAATTTTATTGCAATTTGAAGCTTCTGCTCTAGCTGTTTCAAAAAAATTAGAAATATGCCACATACCTGATGATTTAACTGTTGTGGAAGAATCGAATAGATTGGGATGAAAGATTGCCTGTGGAAAAACAAGGAAAAGGCGTGAATGGATAAAGGAGTTGCTAAACTTAACATCCGTTTCTGTACCACGTTGGTTTCGATTTATATCGGCTGTTGATTCTGTTCAATTACATGTTTTCTCGATGCTTTGAGCAACGCATATGGGGCTGTAGGATACTTAAGAATCAAGGATGGAGATAGAAAAAAATGTTGCATTCGCCTTGGGAAGAAGAAGAATCGCTCCCTTGAATCCAAAATCACTGACCATCCTAAAACTAGAGCTACATGCCATTGCCTTGGAAACGAGATTGAAAAAATCAATCACATAAGCACTGTCAATCTCACTGTAACATTTTGGATGGACTCTCAAATTATTTTCTGCATTTATCATGAACCGCATCAGTGGAATACGCAACTCGTCCGCCTTAAAATCTTGGAGATTTTATGTTCTGGGAAATATTAACCCTGCAACTAGATATTCTATGTGGCGAAATATTCCGAGCTTTTGATGTAAAATCGAATAAAACTGGAAGCAAGAATGAAGAAAAAGATCAACACTTGGGAATCAACGATAGGGAACCATGCTAACCAAAATTCATATATTCCATATATCGTGGATAATAAATTAAAGCGCGAATGGCTGCTAGCAAGAAGAGGAAAATCAAAACGCGAAGATTTCAACCACTTAACGGTGAAAGAAATCGAAGAAAAAATTGATTCTTTATAAAATTTCACAGCACAAAACATATCCGGAATAATTTTTCAGCCTTAAATCACAATCAGAACTTCTGCAAATCTTCATTGATAGCCTTTAGACCAATTATGCACGATAATTTAATTCGTATTAGTGGAAGAATTAGTTTGCCCGCTATAACGTTTGAATCGAAACATAAAATCATTATCTAACCAAAACACCACATTTCACGACTTATTGTTTAATGTATACACGAACAAAATCTCCATGTCGGACAGCAATCAACTCTCGCAACTTTACGACAGTATTTGGATTTCTACGGCCAAATAATTCATAAGAAAATGTTCAAGCTCTGTTCTTATTGCAAATAAGGGAAAGTAAAAATTATGTCACCACTCATGAGAAATTTACCCGTCAACCGCTTAGAAGTTCATGGACTAGCGTTTAACAGATGTAGCGTGGATTATTTCGGTCAAATGATTATTAAAAGAAGCAAAAGAAAAAGAGCATCTCCAGGAACGATGAAACGATATGACACCCTCTCACCATGTATGACGTCACGCGCCATACATCTCAAACTGGCTAGTAACCTATCGACAGTATGTTTCATTCTTGCACAGCACCGCACTTTAAGAAGAAGATTTCCTCTTAACGTAACTGGTGATAATGGAAACAACTAATCGGTGCAGATCGCGAATTAAAATAACTGGTGACGAATTTGGATGATGCCTAAATACGGAAGGAGC
This sequence comes from Hydractinia symbiolongicarpus, assembly GCF_029227915.1. NCBI lineage: Eukaryota > Metazoa > Cnidaria > Hydrozoa > Anthoathecata > Hydractiniidae > Hydractinia > Hydractinia symbiolongicarpus. Next base: position 21,465,158 of record NC_079877.1, read on the forward strand.
TAAGCTAAAAGTCCATTGAATGGAAGTTAAGCCCACCTATGTCACCCTAGAAAAAAGGTGCAATGGAATTCATGGTCAAAATTACAAAAAAGGCATTGAAGGCGGTAGTTACTGAACGCATTCTTACAGAAGAAGAATTATACACCTTCCTCGCTGAAGTTGAGTCGACAGTTAATAGCAGACCTTTAACTGCAATTAGTGACAACATAGACGACCATGAAGCACCCGCACCGAATCACTTTTTTATTGCAAGAGCCTTGCCTACTTTACCAGTAGATTCGAATTTTAGCATGCTGTCAACTCAAATTTGCATGCGCCAAAAACAATTGAAGACGATCGACGGTTTACATTCATTTATAACTCAATTTTCATGATGGCTACGTGTACATTTTAACAACAATTCCATGCGAAGAGAAATCACCTACGTCAGTTAATTAGCACGATTCCCGTGTTAGCGCACTAGCGCACTTCAAGTTTCATGATTTCCAGCGATGAAAACTAATGTATTTCCTTAATTTTCAACTTACTCCCAACATCTTCAGTAATTCTGAAATCAGTCCACAACGAAAACTTACTCGTATAACCAACCACCTATATAAATTCTCCCATCTCACATTGCACATTTCCATACTCCTGTAATTGAGCACTAGTAAAATGTTTCTACACATCTTTCCACTGATGGTGGATCCTAAGACTCGAACTAAAGGATTGATTCGGATAACCCTCCGCATTCACTCTCACTTTATTAATCTTGATTTGTAAAACGTCTTACTATCTCTACCATACCAGTTTTCGTCCTTTAACAAAGTCAATGAACCCTTAAAACCAAAATTTCAAACACTGTCAGCCTTATCAACAACCACTGTCCTATGACCCTACCATACAATGTAGCAGTATCCGGGTAATTCACCCTCTTTATCCTTACTCACAACAACGATCTTATAATCATTAAACGTCAACTTGTAAGTGAACCTCTCTGATAAATACCCTCAAGCACTTTAAAATCTAGTAGAAAGCAGCACGTCCCTCCAATTACCTTAGCAAGTTAGTTCTTCTCATTATTCGTCTCCACAGTCCACATCTTTTACACCAACCCTCAGCTTTCCAAGTTTATCACTGCAAATGCCCTGACGAACCCTATTATACTTCTCACCCTTGTAATCCACAAATCTATCTAACACATCAACTTATCAAAATCGTCAATAGAGACAACTTCATGTGATTCTATCTTAACAACAACCGTCATTATCGCATCACTATCCTTGCTCGTAAGTTTATTATTCCAGGATAACCTGGAGGTACTAAGAATAACAACAGCAACATGGGATAGATTGGGATATGTGATGCAATTAATTTGGATAGTATTTATCAGGGTTTTTTATTTTGATATATTTGTATGAAGATGGTGAAGGTGGCCGGTGACGGAAGAAGGGCGACGGATTTAGATTAGTCGATGGATTTGCATAACATTGTTAAGAGGAGTGTTCGTGGCAATCAACCGACATTGTATTATGTGCATCTGGTGAAGAGATATTTCGCAACGGAGGAATCTTTTTTTGTGTTTTTGTTTTGATTTAGTTCCGTGGGGAGAGGTGAAGAAAATTTTACTTGTGGTCGATTGCATATTATTCTGTGCCTCCACTTTCTTATAACCAGAAGAAAACAGTCTTTCGCTAAAATTATCATATGACCTGAAGACCTAAATCACATTAAATATGAGTATAAGTAGTAACGCATCACTTAAAATCCCCAGTTATTCAGCATAAAAGATTGGTACAATTGCAGGAACTAACCGAAACATTTTCATGTGCCTGAAACAGCAAGTAAATTTTGTGTTTATACAGTGGAACCTCTCTAATGCGGACATGGTCTAAAGCGGGCACCTCTATAAAACGGACACTATTCCTTGGAACGGACTGATTTCAGACCAAACCCTCACAAGAAAATCTCTATAAGAAGGACAGTTATAAGACGGACACTTTATAAAACGGACACTTTTTCCGCACCAAATGACATTTTCCCTTGAAAAAGCTCTGTGGACACATGAAAAAAAACACTTGATTAATTTCGATTTTCATCTTTATTTTTACATATTTTGCCTTTTTTATTTACAATCTGTAAAATCTTTTTAAATTTTTTTCCCGCCCAATCAACGCCTTTGTCGACACCAACAACTTGTATAGAGCTTGAAATTCGTTAAATCCGATAAAGAATTGACTGTGGTCGAAGAAGGTGATCGTGAATTGAAGTTCATCTGAAATATCTGCTGCAGAGTATCGCAATTTCGACGAAAACGTTCAAGTATCCGAGCCAATGATCAAGCGATGACAACGAGGAGGAAAATTTAAGTTATGCAGAAGTAATCACCCTGCTCGGTAGAACTTGTCGCAGCCCTGTTTTTGACTAGGGAAGTTAAGACATGCTGTCATCAATTACAAAAAAGTGGAGGATCTCCAAATATGAAAAAAAAAGCATACTATAATTCTAGAAATCTTCAAGTAGATTATAAAATACAATGTATTTGTTAGTTAACATTTGTTTTTGTTTGTATAACAGTAGAGCGTGTGAAAAAAAGTATATAATAAAAAAAAGTCATGTTTTCTGCAAAATTTTGCTCTGAAAGTGGTTTTTCTATAGTCTCTATAAAGCGGACACCTCTATAAGACGGACACTTTTTTTTTGCACCAATGGTGTCCGCTTTAGAGAGATTCCACTGTATCACAAATGGTAAACGTTTGTGCTACTTTCTTGGATTTGATGACTTGTAAAAACCAGGTCGTACCAGTGCATCTCTCAGAAATATGTCTTGACTATACGACACTATCCAGTTTTTGTTTCAAACATATTTTTATAAAACATTAAAAATAAAGAAGATTGTGTAACATTGAAACATTTGTAAAATTACTTTTACAAATTGAAATTTGAACTTAATCTCGCGAACTGCTTCATTCCCCAGCCATTCACGATAAATCTTCAACTCATCCTTTAAATTTGCAACTCACACTTTTTAAAAGCAACTCACGATATTTGTTTATCAACTCGTGGATGTAATGTACCATCTTGTAAAATTGTTGTAAAACCTCAGACACATTCAGTATTGGAACCACGCATTGGCTTGTTTTCCAGCAAGATTTACGACGACAGCTACTTGAACATAACAAAGTGATAAAATGTGTAGGTCTTTTAGCTTTATGAATGTGCAGGATAATTCAAGTAAAACGAAATTCGCAAAAAAAATTTAATACGCAAAAAATATTAATCACTTGACAAAATTTAGTCACTTTTTGGCGACTTTTTTTTACCGATAAAGTAGAGCCTCATTTCGATGACTTCTGGGAGTTAATGAAGACATATTTGAATTCGCAAGACGAGTGTTAAAATCCCGTGGTTTTTCTTGTTACTTATTTTTCACGTTTTTTAACATGATTGAAACTTTATCTGCTAAGACAGTGCCGGATATATTTTTGCAAAAGACTGCTTTTTTTGTGGCTATTTCCAAAAATGGAAAAACGGTATCACTTAGCCAGTATTCAGGAGCCGGTAGGCTTCAAAACTTTTACATAGGCAGGGATGTAGGCCTAATAACCACCAAGGTCAAAAAATTCCGCACCACAAGTCGAAAGGGTAAGAAAAATCGTGAAAACCGGACGTGCTCAGCACACTTTAAGATTTTTGATCTAACCAAATAACCTAAGTCCTTAGTCCGCTGACAGTAGATAGAAACGGCTTTCTGAATTGCTTGTGATAACGAGCTTTCAAATTCCGTCGTCCCTTGCAATCATTTATGACCGGAGTTGTAGACACCACACACGTAAATGATTTATTATTTGGTATCCTCTTTCCCAGTACTTAACAGATTTTGCAGTGGAAGAACCTCATTCTACTAATATGGCTTCTTATAATTTAGTTTTTCATGCTTTTCAGGCACCTTTGTAAAATCCCAGGCTTTTCAAGGTTTTCAGTGTCAGTAGTAACCCTGTATAACTGGAACATAGACAATTCGTCGTTAATTAATGCTGTACACATTTAAAGCGAACATTCCGGGTCAAGGTGGGTGTATATTTAAAGTGCGTTAAAATACCATTCGCGTTTATTTCAGGTAATAAAAATCTTGATTGCCGGTGCTCCTTTACTATCAAGACAGAGTTTATAATTCCCCATCGGTTGCCAATATATTTGACGCCATGACGTCAGTATTCCAAATTTAACGCATTATTGATTTTTGATATTTACAGTTAAAAATCTCTTTAAACCTCATTCAAACACTAAAGATAAATATATAATGTCTCAACAAATAAATAAACAAATAAATATCAGGAAAAAATCTATATACATCAAAATAGTAAAATTGAGCTTCTGATTCGTATACTCTTTATTTCTTTTTTTCCGTATGCGAAACAGAAGTGGTTTAAAGAATTTGGAGATACACTCGACTCTCCAATTAGGAGACCCTTCGGTACAATCGCTCTCTGTCTGCTAAGAGGTGCCCACTAAAGAGTCATTTTCCCCGCTCTAATTCGACACGAAACGGCTTTCAAGAAGCCCTATAACTAGGTATCCCACGGTCAATTTAGCTATTTTAGAAGACTAGTCATTAGCCCGTGGAAAAATCCACGGGTTCGCCGTCCTTTTTATACCTAATTGCATTCGTCTCGTTACTTGCGCAGCTAAGCTACTATTTTGCGTGACGGACAGACGTATACGGGTATTATAATATAGATGCTCAGATCGACATAACTCTTAAATTGTATTAAAAAAAACTCTAATAGAATTTGAATCATAAGCCACATGAAAAATAAGTGTTTAAAGTAAAACATTAAAAACAGAGACTTTCCAGTAGCGAAATTCATTTCGTGCAACGGAGAGCTGTCTTCTAATTACAGTGTCCGCTAATCGGTGTCCGCTATTTAGAGCCTTCTATTAGTAGTTGACCGTCGTTTCTGTCCGCTGATTAGGTGTCCGTTAATTAGGGAGTCGACTGTACTAAATATACCTTGTACAAAAGTTACATGATTTTTTATAAGCTTAACGATTATAGGCGTATCCACAATCAGATATGTACCCAGCCTTGGTGAATCCTTCTGGTGTGATTTTTTTTGCGATATTTCTAGACATACCTTCTAATTCGTTATATATAAAAACTTTAGTATAAACATAACGCAAGCATGCTCACGCTTGATTGTGTTTTTTTTTCTGCATAAGCATGTGCCAGCCTGATTTTGTATTTTCTCTTGCTTATAACATAAGCAGAGAAAATGTACTAATTTTCAACTATTTGTAAGTTTCATGTTTCTTAAAACTTTGAATGAATTTTTTTTTTCTAACCTTTAAATTCAGTATAGCTAAATTAGAACGAATCTAAATTTTCTAACTCATTTGAGCTTAATGAATTGTTGTTACAGTCAAACGCTTCTTACTTTCCAACAAAGATCAAATATAACGTAATTAAATAAACTGAATATTTTACGAGGATTTCAAATTCTTGTTTTATTGCATTTCGTCAGAGGAAGGTAGTTCTATGAATTTACTGGACGTAAGAACGACAGCTACATTGCATGACGATACGGAACCCTGTTCTTCTAACCCATAGTGCTCGGACCGCATGTGTCTGTTTAATTTCGGTGTCGAATTAATATGGTCTGATGAAGTTATAATGTTGCGTAGAGGTGAGTGGCTCTTTAAGTCACACTGGATAATACTTCCTTCTTCCTTCCCGGATTCACGAGACTTCACAGGGGAGCTGGTGTTTAGCGCAGTACTCGTGTACTCAAAAGAAGACTCAGGGGATAGAGACTCATCCGGCGAAGAAATGAACCGCTCCGGTGAAAAGTGTGACAAATCTGGCGAACTTGAACGTTCCGACGAAAAACACTTATCATACGACAAATCCATTGAATGATGTAGGTCAGTTTCTACTTCCATATCTGCTGAAGCAAACACAGTCATCGAATTATCCTCAAGATTAATTTCGTTTTCAATACATTTTTCCCTTATGTTTTCTATACCCTCTTTGTGTTGTGTGACAGTGTTACCAAACATGCCAAACAACTCATCTTTAGGAGCAAGCATCCGTTCGCCTCTTAAACCGAAACCCAGCGCTTTTTTTTGAAAATTTGAAGTCTCCTCTTCTAGTGGCGTTTTGTCGTGTTTCGTCGCAGACGACGAAACATTAGTAACACTCGGTATCGACGCTTCCTTGTGATCTGATATCGCAAACTCTAAAGTATTTTTTTTTTGTGGCAACAAATTTCTTCGCAGTGACTTAAAAATAGTTTCCAAAACAGGGCCATGAGTAATTCCTGCTGCTTCCACCGAGCTATCTTCTTCGTTAGTCGAAATTTTTGCATGCCTCTTTCGATAGCTTTTTTTGACATGTTTTGGAGGTGTTGGCGGAGATACTTTACCAAACTTATTATCAGTAAACACATTATCACTAGCATAGGATGAATTTAGATCAGCAGATTTGTCGTCAATACTATCCGGAGAATTCTTGACAATATCAATTTCCGATGTGAACAAGCTACCTCCTTCCTTCTGATTGATCATAGGTTTATCATGGTTTTGCTTTCTGTTTAAGAAAAGCAAAGTGAAATCTCGAACCGTATTCATCTTCTTCAAACTTTCAGCAAACATCGAACGTAAGAGACTGTGTTTTCTTTTTAACAACACTGGTGATGTCACAAAACTAATAAAGAATTCCTTGACAGGTTTTGGGAAGAGCAAATCCTGTACTTTAAAAAACATTGAACTGTCAAAAATGACTGCATTTGTAAAAATATGGGCAAATGTGGATATACCCTTCCAAATATGAGTGAAAATACTGAAGACAGATTTCTCCAAACCCAGGCACAGAATCTTGTTAATGAAAACACAAGCAAAAATAATGGAAAGTAACTTTAGAATGCCCGGATATCGGTAGCTGAATATTACGTGATATTTGCCAGCAGGAAGTGTTACACTCATCAGGTTTGGGGTCACGTGATGCACAGTTACCAACGAATGCCTTCTCGGTCGATTTTTTTGATCATACTTTATAAGAGTGTAGTTCTCATCCACAGGAAAGTAGAAACATCTCCAGAACAGGTGATACGATACCTTCAACAACAAACTTTCTGCCCGTTTATTCTAAAATAAAGATTAAAATGTTATGAAAAAACTAACAGATGTAATAATGATATATATTTAAGAAAATCAATTTCGTTTAGAATAAATAAAACACCAAAATTAAATAAACGCTCCCGTTATTCAAATTTCTAACGTCGATTGAGTAATTCAAACGTTTTTACAACGCAACGGATTCGCAAAACAAATCGCAATTTTGTGATTGAAATTAGTTATTTGATATATCAGAAGGAAAGAAGAACAAGGTGGCACTTTTTCATAATGGGTATGACGTCATAACTGCCACAGACAGCAAAAAATGAAAGTTAACATTTAAAGCTGGATTTCCACTTAGCAGGTTCGGACCGGACCGGATCGGATCGGATCGGATCGGATTTCGGTCCGCGCATGGGCACTATTGACGGATTTGATCCTGTTTTGATCCACACTTTGATCAAAACGGATGTTAAAAAAGTTTAAAAAGTTTCAACTTTTTTCTGATCCGTCGACCGGATCAGGCCGGATCTGTTTTTTCAGATCTTATGTCCATAAGGAATAATTTAGTAGAAATAATGCCTTCTTTCCCTGCTTTGTGGAATACCAGTCTCCGATCTTACAATGATTTAAATAAAAAGGAGGTTTCTTGGAAGGAACTTAGCAGTAAATTGAATATACATAGTAAGTAGCTATTCTAGAATTCTTTTTTATTTAGCTATCCTTTTTACAATAAAGACACCATAGTTACCTTGCTTGTAGCTTCGTATTAAAGTTGTCAAATCACCAATAAAATGTTTTTAATTATACCGTAATGCTTCCAATAAACGCCCCCCTCTATTAAACGCCCCTTCGAATAGATGCCCCTCCTTTTCAGTTATTTTTTAAATAAACGCCCCTCTCGAATAGACGCCCCTCCCTCACACGGGGGGTTTATGCGAGGCGATAGTAATAGTATACTTACTTACTTACTTTTTCCTAAATCTTAGGTTTAAGGAAATTTAGTTTTTCGCTTTTCAAGTTCACTTCCTAAAACATGTGAATATCTTTTATTTTCTGTTGTGAAGATATATATTATAGGTATCCTTAAAAACTGGAGACGAAGTGTAAAAAATTTAATAAATGTCCCCCTCTTTTAAACGCCCCCCTCGAATAGAAGCGCCCCCCCCCAAAAAAAATGTCAAAAAATTTAATAAACGCCCCGGGCGTTTATTTGAAGCATTACGGTAGTTGATGTTTTGAAGAAACAATGGGCCAAATTAGGAATAACTTCAGAAAGACTTTGAGCAAGAGGAAAAAGCTATGCGATCTGGAGCTGGAAATAAAAAAATGCTACCAACTTGTAATTATTTTACGGAATTGTCGTTTTCCGGAAAAGCTTATCAAACAGAACCTGTGAAACGAACATACCCTCAACAAGACTAAATCCCCTGTCTAGCCCCTTAGATATAAATGAAAAATTTGACATGGAGAACCACAATATCAATGATGATCTCCCAGGTATATCACCTATGACTTCACCTTCACATAGCTTTCGTAGCAGTAGTGCTGTTGGCACAGGTTACAATCAATATGCTTCTCCCCCCTCATTAAACAGTCGAAAAAGAAAGCCGCCAAGTGATGAAAGTGCTGATATAATGCTAATAAAGGCTATTAATAGACATTTACTATTGAACTATTGATCCACAGGTTTTACAAGAAAAAAATGAAGACAATGACAACCGACTTTTTTGTTTGAGTTTGGTAGAAACATTAAAGGGCATGGATGCAAAGAAAAATGTAATGGCACAGCTAAAAATTTAGCAAGCTTTATTCGAAGTCAAATTTGAGACATGACACTTATTTTAAAAACTAATACAGTATTATGTGGTGGTATATATACAGATTTTTATGTTCCACATATTTTGTTTTATAAGAAACCAGTTTTTTTGTATTTTCAGTATATACTGAAAGTTTCTTATTGAGTTTCAAATCTTACAGTAGCCAAACAGTCTGATCTACTAAAAAAGGTTAAAAATTCTACTTGCTGTCTTTGTTTTGTTTGTATTTTGATTCAGTACTGCAAATTTCTTAATTATTTTCATGCTTCAGCATCTAGTTTCTTAAAAAGGTTTCTTATAAGAAAATATTTTGTTGCCAATGTACAGCTTCTGCTTCTGTCATAAAATAGTCACAAAAATTATCCCGGACTTCCTTTGCACCAAAAGTATGATTGTTTGTACCAATTCTCCCAATGTCTCTGAATGATTTGTGACAATTTACTTCTTTCTCCAGCTACCTTCTGTCAAAATGCCATCCCTGACGTTGTCAGAAAAACCACGAAGAGAATACATTTTTCGATCATCCATTAAAAAAGTGTGCAAAGCCACAACTGCTTTGGTCGCTTCCACAACGTGTTCAACCTTTCCGATAACTGACCTTCGAAAGATTCGAAATCTCGCAGCACTTATGCCAATACATTCTCTATAACCCTTCTGGCTCTCGATAATCGGTAATTGAATCTAGTTTCCTATCATTAAGCACATTACGCGGATATGGTTTGATTAAATTTGTTTTCAAGGGGAAAAGCCTCGTCACCAACAAAAACAAAAAGAAATTTTGTCATATCGTCCCCATTGAGGAGTCTTGGTTGAGGTAGATTAAGCAAATTTTCGTTTACAGCGTGTCCTATATTCCCATTTGAAAATACTCCTCCATCACTTTGGCGACCACTGTCACCAATGTCAACTAGTAGGAACTTGTAGTCGGCATCACAAACTGCCATCAATACGACACTGTGTGTTTTCTTGTAATTAAAAAAAGAAGAGCCAGTACGCGCTGGAGCCTGCATAACAATATGCTTCCCATCGATTGCCCCTACACAATTGGGGAAATGCCAAAGCTTCTCAAATCTAATAGCTACCTTTTTCCATTCAATATGCGATGTTGGGCATTTTAGATAATCTGCTTCTAACAATTTTGCCCATATAGCATTACAAGTTTCACTGATTATTCTACCAACAGTCTGGTCCTACACGATAACTACTTGCAATAGTAGCTTTGGCATCACCCATTACTAAACATCTTAGTGTGATACAAAGATGCTGGTCTGCAGATATGCTTTCTCGTCTCAGCGATGATTTCCTAATTAAGGGAGCAACGTATGATAAAAGTTTTTCGTATTTATCAAGTAGAATGCGAAAATATTTAAAGAATAACTCGTGGTCAAACAACCGTATATCATGAATAAGCAAATGATATTCTCCTTTTCGTTTACGTTCTTGGAAGATTTTTCGAAACCAAAATCCTTTTTTGTATTTGTTGTTCCTCTTTCTTTGCCGAATTCTTCTTTTAGCAAGCAAAAAGAGTAACAATACTCGTACGTTTGTAGCCGCCATATTTGTTTATGAACTTTTGCCGCTCATAAAATTGATTGAAAATCATTTTGGCGCCAGGACCGGATCGGATTTCGGTTCAGGCCGATCCAGTCCAGTCCGATCCAGCTAAGTGGAAACCCAGCTTAATGATTTAATTTAATAATTGTTTTCTGGTATAAGGTTTACTCTTTGTTCAGGGCACTGAGTTCCGTCTTTTCTCAATAGTTGATTCTAATTCAACAATAGAGTTCTTTTTAAGATTTCGGATTACATCCCAGATCTTAACGATACGCAGCATTTTTTCATTAAATTTACATCTGTCCAGCTTTTACTGATATTTGGTTGGCATGGCTAGCAGTCGATAAAGTTGTATTTTCTAAAGTTTTGTATTTTCTAGAGTTGTATTTAGCCTAAATTTATGCTCTCGTGTTCTTGTATGTTACAGAAACTTGTCTCTTTTTTTTACAAATGACTTTTGTTTGGGTATGAGTGCGTACAACTGCAAAACAAAAATATGAATTGCCAACATACTGAAATTAAACCGGCAACTACCATGCCACATCTGCAATTTTGCCGATGTAAAATATCTTAATCCGGCAAGATATGTCTTCATTGCATTCAAAGTTTTAAATCCTGCACAATGTTATGTTCAATGGTTATTTTGTCTGCTTACTAAATTGAGAACGATTCAATTGGGAGATGTCACAAAATGTGTGAAAACGGAACCAGTCCAAAATTGCTTATAGGATAATTTTTTTCCTGTTTAAAATACCTCAGTAATATTAACAACAAACATGTGAGTACATGTACTAAAGGGGATATAAGCTAAGAGTATCTAGCAAAGTATGAAAACGTACTTCTCGTTCAAAAATATAACTTGGTGAAAATTGAAATAATGACTTAAAATTTAGTATAGCATGTTTTTACACCGATTTGATAGAATTGAGCCAGAAATGTGCACATTATCATGGTTCCTAAATTCCTAATTTTAAACTTTTTCAATGATTTTTGACAGTATATTAATTTTACCAAAGATACATGTGCAAAAAATGATACATGTGCACAAAAGATTAAAATAAGTCAGATAGGGTATAAAAAGAAAGTCATGTGAGTTAAGGCCGAAACAAACGCATCCTACATTTTGATTTAAATGTTGGATGAAATCGAATGTGTTTTACAAGTCATCCAACATTCGAATGTTTTGATTTTGGTCCCAATCATTCTAATTTTCAAGATGACGGACAACGTATGAAAAAAAGGCAGCAAATCTAATTTTAGGTGATTTAAAGGGGCTACGAACCGGTTAAAATGCTCACATTCCGCATATCCCGCGCACATATTAAAAATCCAGCAAACGCGTTTTGCGCAATGAAGAGACCAGCGCACTTTGCTCGCTGGTTCAATATTTTTTTTCGAAAAGTATATTACAAAGAAATATTTCAGCAAGACTCATTCTGGATGAAAACATGACCAAGGCTGGAAAAGATAAAAATTCTAGATATATCTATATGTTTGAGTCTGCAAATTACATACATGCCGGAAAAATAGCCATCTTTGTTTTTCGCCGCCATCAGCTCGACTTTCGTGTAAGTCACTAAAGTGGAAAACCAACAGCCGTTCCGTAGCCCCTTTAATGGTTCCGACGATGAAACAACTCGTCGAGGGGGCTGGATAATAGAAGTGAAAATAAATAATTTAACAACATTATTGCGGTGTTATAATTAAAAGACATCGCCTGGTTTAATAGGATCGGAATCACCTTCACTATCACTCATTATTTTTCACTCCTCGTGTCTTCCTTGCTGTAAGTTAAAATACACCTTTACGATAATTCGGGAAAACAAACACTCCATGGCAGCTTATATTGCGATCGGAGGTGGTAACACTTTTATAAGAGATTATTAGGGAGAAAACACGCTTTATCGTGATAACTTTTCTTGGCGCGTTTTGTTTTTAATGAAAAGTACACAAAGTTGTATCCTATTATGATTAACGTTTCCTGAAAATTTGATAGAAATTAATACAAAGGGTTTAAAAACAGGATAAAACACGCTTTCGTTTCTAAAGGCTGAAATACACTATCATTTTTCAATGATCATTTTCCAATTATCATTGAAAAATGACAGTGTATACAGAAGAAAATGTCATTTTTTACACTCTCATTTCCAATGATCCTTAAAAATGAAAAGTTGAACATGTTCAACTTTTAATTTTTCAATGACATTTTTTTTCTATTGTTTTAAATCGAATCCATTGTTTTCGCACACGTGTTTGTTGCACGCGATGTAGTTTAGGCGTAAATATAAATAAAAACAAAGATTTAAACAAGTAATTCACCCGAGAATGAAGACGCAAGAAGCGACCGAAATTTTTTTTGAGATTTGGAGAAGCCAGCCCAGTTTGTGGGATGTTAAATCCCCGTTTTATAAGAACAGAAACGAGAAGGCAAAAAGTTATGAGATATTCAAAGGCAGACTAGGAATGGAAGGTTTGTGTTATTTCGAATAGTTTGGATGAGAAAAGAAAAACATGTATATTTTTATGATCTGTTTTTCTTTTTAGAGAAATTAGTGAGGAGTAAAATGAATACAATACGAAGTTATTTCAGCGCAGAATTGAAGAAAGTAAACAACAGCAACAAATGTGGAGCAGGACGAGATGATGTTTACGAAAGTTAATGGCCATACTTTCAGTCCTTGCTATTCCTACGTGACTCCATCGTCCCAAGAAAAACAACTTCTTCGATGGTGGGTATAAATTTCAGACAAATTTTTCATGCCATGGAACAGCACCGGTGGAGTTAAAGTACGCACAAAATTTATCCCCGATATCTTTCGCATCATTTCTGTAGTAGTTCAGATAAGATTACTCGCCGTAACCTCTTTCAGAACACCGCCCATTCAATCTCCGATCCCAAGGAACTCTTCAACACATGCCACACAAAATTACCCACCCTTTGTGTCTCCGCCGTTATCGCCTGTTTTACAGAATATGTACCGACACCCAGTGAACATATATCAAAACACTTATTAGAGTCGAGAAAGTTTGTCAGATCTCAACCCAGAAGAGGGCTCACAAAGTGCAGGGTATTAATGTGTGACTGCTAGTTTAGTACGTTTGATAAATTACTGAACGAAATATATATTTACCTTGAGGTATTTTTCTTTTAATCGCATGTAAATAGCTTCGCAAACTTCAGCGATGAGCTGTGACAAAGTACTTTTGTGAACGCGAAATAAATACTGTAATTCGGTGTAATTTATCCCACATGAGAAAAACTTCAAAGTTGCAGCTACTTTGACTTTAGCAGGAATTGGGTCTCGCAAATACGTTGTTTTTTTCTCAATGGCAACTTCTATGAGATTTAGGAGCTCCTCAAAAATATTCGGCGGCATTCTTATAAAAAAAACCTTGCAAGAAAAGACAGCATTGTGAAATCCAATGTAAAACTCAACCAACAACCTGTGTCTTTGATTGCTAATAGATTATTATATACCTTATTCCCGGGAATTAACAGGACACAAAATTAGAATGTCGCAAAGTTACCTTTACCATGATCAAAAGAAAAGCTGCCTGGATTCAACGCCTTTGGAAGAAGGGGTCAGAGAACTCGACAGCCAATTCGCCAGTCTAACACTCAATGGGTCAGGGTGTCATTCATTCTTTGAAAAAAATACAGAGCCAAGTTAGTCCGAAAAATGCTTTGTTTAATGCAGTGAAAATGCTTTTCTTGGGACGACGAGGACAAGACAAAATAAAACGACAGACTTTTCACTTATTCTTAAACACATATGTTATTTGATTTAGTTTTCTGTAACGGTTGTAGTTTTCAAGCTTTTTTTATCCCTGAAGACACACGGTCAATGAAAAAGATATTTGCAGTTTTATTAATTATGTATCCTTTTTTTCTCTCCTGTAAAGGTTAATATAACTAAGAAATCTATTTTCAGAAAATCTTTAGAAGTGGGACATTTTAAGACTTTTTCGAAAAAGTCTCAGCTAACAGAGAGGGAAAGTGAGATACTTGCTAGGTGGGACGAATTTTCACAGTCTCTGGAGTGTCTCACTTAATGGACTGTACTGTATATTAAAGAGCATAAGCATAAGAATAGCGGCTTTTGGTACACCGATCAATATTCCAATCCAATCTCTTATATTAACTAGTAGATAAGCCTGTGGAAAATCCACTTACGCAGAAGAAAAGAATCGTCATTAAAATTTAATGACATCAGCAATGACCCGTTTATATCCAAAAAAATTTTCAGAAATTTTATAACATGTTGCCTCTATTGTATAGAGCTGGAAGTGCTGATTAAGATAATGTATCGCATCATGTGCTTTTGACAAACAGTTAGATATTGGGTTAAAAAGTCGTTTGACGATGTTATCAACCCGTCCATTTCCTGGTTTAGGAAACCTACTAAATCTGGTCCCAGGTTGTATCTAATTACACGGGCAGTGAAAAATGACTGACGTCACTACCCCGTTTCCAAATTATTTGGCCTCAAAATTTTAAGACCATTGTAATGGCTTTATTAATTTAAATTTAAGCTTGATGTTAAATTATTGTTATTAACGTCGTGCCGTAACATCAGAAAATTTAACATTTGAGTCATAACTTTTCAGCTACATCATGCGTATTGAAAATAACATTTACTTACAGAAAAAAGGATTTCAAATCCCTAAACAACAACAGCAACAACAAAAGTCAAAATATGTTCGCGTTGAGATTGAAACTCATTATTGTTTAGATATGATAAATAGGAATGGTTTAATGCCCCACGAATACGTGCACTACTATTTCCTTGCAAAGAACTGACAGCTTTGGAAGCGAAAAGAAAAATTGTTGCAAGGTGGTGCGGAAAATGATTGACTATTACTTGCATCCATTTCTCATACAATCTGCCATTTGCGACATTGCAACGAATTAATGCTGCGAATACAGTATTTGATTCCTTTATTGATTCACATAGCTGACATCGAAAAAGGGCGTCTTTAGATTCTTTGAGAAGCAAATTGTCTCTTTCTTTTACATATAATTATTTGTTCTAGGTGTTTTTTGTATATTCTTATTATCCATCCCTTGATTTTACTACTGGTACTACTGCAATGACGATTACCATTTGTACATTGTTTACAACCGTCTTTGTTACCTACTTCTCTGATGGCTGAAATACTTTCATTGACACCGGTAATTTCAGAAGACTCGTGATCAAATGGTACAGGTTTGGTAGAAGCAGTTCCTCCCCAAGTTCAAAAAACTCAAAAACTTTCCACTATTATAATGTCCCTTGGGAGCATAAGTGGTAGTGAGTAGTGGGTTCTTTTGTGTTTTCTAAACATCTAAAGCAACATCTGGATCAAAATATAGAGACAGAGAGCAATATAACTGTCGCCGATTATTTTTCTCGCTTTTCGTATCGCTGCGATTTCTCTGCGTTTAAGGCAAATTCTATAGAATCCTTGAAATCTTTTAACACATCGATTAAATCTGTACCAATTGTATTTGTCCATTTGGAGTTAAAAGATACTAGAGCAGGAGGCGCTCTCCCTCATCTGCAATTCTTATTTTTATTGGAGCATGCGTATTTTCGCACTTCAATTCTTGTCCGTTCGAGCCAGCCTGGTTGAAACGTAATTACATTAACTTCGAAAACGTTCGGACCAAAAAATGTCGGACATTATCGCAACTATTTTTCGGACATACTTAATGCTTCAACAAAATTAATTTAATGGTTAAACCAAACAAAACAGCAATATTTATCAATAATCTACCCGTATCAATAATCTACCCGTATCAATAATCTACCCGTACCAATAATCTACCCGTATCACACCTCTAAAATAAAGTATCTAATAATAATACAAGGTACATAGTATAAATGTGAAAATGAGCAATTGTTTCCAATAAGATGATACACGATCCAATTAATCGAATTCGATTTGTCGAAATTATATTGAGCATTAAAATAAAATCGAAACTTCACAGGTGATACACAAAGACAGATTTTTGATATTTTCCTTTTGATAAAATGTCTTCAGAGAGCGAAGACGGAGTTGAACTCGCTGCTGTTGCAGTTATTATTTCAGCAAATTCAAGAAAACGTCGGAAACGTCATATGGGGATAAAAAAAATGAGAAAAAGGCGTGTCAAACAGTCGCTACTTTTGCACACACTAAGGCCAGGCAGACATCGTTGAAAAATTTCTAGTCGCATTTTCTAGCACGCCCACACACCTAAATAATCCACTTTTTCTTTTACACTTTAATAATCTATACAAATGTATTATATCTATACCTTTTTAATTTATTTATTTTTTTCGTTTTTATCATGTTATGGTGTTTTTATCATGTTATGGTGTAATATTCCTTCATCATAATTTTTGCAGGTAAAAGCAAAGATCTTTGATCACCACTATCACACCAATCACCACTATTCACTTCATGATGTTAATCATGAAGTGAATAGTGGTGATTTGGGAGAAACGACCCCTGGAGCATAGTATCCAAGAGGATACTATGACTATGAAACTTGCTTTAAACGACAACGGTTTGAAGCTTTATCTGATGAAAGGATGAATGAATACGAACTGCCCATTGAACTAGGAGAGTATGCTAACAAATACATGCAGCGTTTCGTCCTAGACAAGGAATTGAAAGACAGTGTGCTGGAAGAAAATCCAGTTCCTAAAAATATCACCAAACCAAAAAAATTGGATATATTCTGCAAAGAATTGTTAGAAGAAAGCAGAAAACGTATTGAATTGAATTTAGATTGGGGATTGGAACAAATCCAACAAAAAATGTGCAATGTTATGGGCTTTGAGCCGTACTTGGTATGCGATTAAAGCATCACTTGGTCCATCCAGGGAAAACCCTGGGGAGATTTCCTGGAAGGATCTATCTCAATCAGTTGAGAAAACTGAACTGTTATTGGGACAAACCTTTAATACTGTTTCATATCACCGAAGATTAAATATGTTGCCGGCTATCATGTCAGACAAAAAGAAAGCGAAAGTCACGTTAAAAGACGAGTCGAAACTTTTGAAAATTCCAACAGAAGATAACCTTTTTGGGTAAAAATTTCAGGAGCACGTAATCGATACTGCAAAGACACAGAAGAAATCAAAAGAAGTTTATGGTTTGGCAAAAAAGTTCTCATCATCGACTTAACAATAAACAATTTCAAACGGCCTTTTCAAGGGAAGCCCTCATTGGAAAAGAAACAATGGGGGCGTTTTAAGCCAGACCCACGCAACAACCAACAACAAACCAGTAACTTTAAGCAGGCAAGTTTTTCAAGACTTGGAGGTAAGAAATCAAAATTTAAGCAAAACCTTCACCAGGAGAGCAGTTAACCTGAAATTTTCAGTAATAATTCCTTTAAAGAAATCTGCAACACGTTCATCCCTCAGTGAGGCATTTGTTTACCGAAAACAAAACACTGAGTGTCGAAAATACCAATTACCCATTGACGGACTAAAATGTTTTGTAGAAAACTGGAAATTACTAAGAAAAGACATAGAAATTTTGGAGTATGTTTCAGGATTGCAGATTCCTTTCATGGAAAAACCAACGCAACAAAAAATACCTCAGAATTTCCGAATGAATCAGAAGGAAGTTGCTCTAGTGACCGAAGAGGTGGAGAGCATGCTGGTGAAGGGAGCCATTCAGCCTAATGTCATGTAAAAGGGGAGTTTCTGAACAATGTATTCCTAGTTCCCAATAGGGATGGGGGAAACAGACCTGTGATAAATTTGAAACATCTTCAAGTTTG
The DNA here is from genome assembly GCF_029227915.1 of Hydractinia symbiolongicarpus. Lineage (NCBI taxonomy): Eukaryota > Metazoa > Cnidaria > Hydrozoa > Anthoathecata > Hydractiniidae > Hydractinia > Hydractinia symbiolongicarpus. The sequence goes on from NC_079877.1 coordinate 21,483,386, forward strand.
TACCTTACCATCATTTCAAAATGGAGGGACTTTATCTGATACAGGAAATGATACAGGAAGGGGATTATATGTGCAAAATAGACCTGAAAGATGCTTATGTTTCGGACTGGGGCCCGCTCCACGGATATTCACCAAATTGGTGAAAATTCCAATCTTAATTTTACGAAAAATCAACGTTCGAGTAATCATCTATTTGGACGACATGTTGCTTTTAAGCCAGTCGAAGGAAAAATTGTTTTAAGCAAGAGATACTCTCATTTTTCTTCCACAAAATTAGGGATTTGTCATCAATTTGTCCAAGTCCATTCTGGAGCCAGTTAAAACAATAAGTTTCCTAGGTGTGGAGATAGATTCAGTGAACATGAGCATGAACTTGTCCCTCTAAAATTCTGAAGAGAATAGAGGAGAAATGCAAAAAGGGACTGACAAAGCTCTCAATTACTGTGTGGGAACTGAGCAGTCTGGTGGGAAAACTATCTTCAACCTCCCCAGCGGTCATTCCAGCAAACCTACAGATAAGATAATGCAAAAGTGCTTGATAAAAGCTTTGCAATTAAACAAAAGTTACCAGCCAGTTGTTCATTTAGACCCACAAGCTCTATGGGAAATCCGGTGGTGGCTAAACAACTTGGCACTGAACGAGGGAAGATCATTATTAAAATCCCTCCAGGAGGTATTAATTCAAATAGATGCATTCAAACAAGGTTGGGGAGCAGTTTGTCAGGGAAGGAATATAGGGGGGGGGGCATTGGTCTCTGCAAGAATCCAACCTTCACATTAACATCTTAGAATTAAAAGCAGTCTATCTAGCTACACTAACTTTCCACAAAATGATTCCCCTAAAACATATTCACTGTTAAATAGACAATATGACAGCGCTAGCTTATATAATGAAAACAGGGGCACCAAGGACCCTTGCTTGTTTCAGTTATCGAAACACCTGTGCAGTTTTCTATTACCTAAGGAGATCACAATTACAGCAGAACATCTACCAGGGAAGCTGAATGTAAAGGCGGACTGGATGTCCAGAAACTTTGTGGACTCGAGCGAATGGGTTCTAGATCCTAGAATATTTTATGCAAAAGGTGGGGCACACCATACATAGACCTATTTGCGTCAAGACTTTTTCATCAGGTGCCGAGTTACATGTCTTGGAAACCAGACCCAGGTTGCTTAGCGATGGATGCATTGCAACAACCATGGGGAAACCATTACCTGTATGCCTTTCCTCCGTTTTCCTTAATAGGGAGAGTGTTAGCCAAGGTCCCAAGGGAAAAAGTGTGTATGATTTTGATAACTCCTGCTTGCCAAACACAGACGTGGTATGATCCTCTCCTAGAAATACTAGTGACCAAGCCTTTACTCCTGCCGCAAAACCTGTCACTTCTAACAAACCCTCAAGGAAAGAGCCATCAACTTCTGGAAAACCAAACTTCGAGGCTGGTGGCTTGGATAATTTCAGGAAAATTTTGAAAGGTGAGGGAATATCAGGAAAAGCTGCAGAGCTTATCACAAGTGCCAGAACAGAGAGCACACTCTCTAATTACGAATCGTCCTGGAGTAAGTGGGCTAGCTGGTGTGGTCAACAACAAGTTGATCCCGTTAAATGTTCTTTGGTTTATATTTTAAATTTTTTAGCTGAAATGGAACAAGGGTTCAGTGTAGCACTATTAATAGATAGAGATCAGCTATCTCTGCGTTTCATGCCCCTTTTGATAGTTTAGATGTAGGCAAACATTCGAGGGTGTGTAAGTTAACCACGGGTGTGACAAATAAGAGATCTCAACAACCCAGATTCGTGTTCGTGTGGGATGCTCAACAGGTCTTATCTTATTTAGAAAATTTGTCGGAAAATGAACATCGCCTGTTAGTTTTAAAAACTGTCATGTTGTTTCCATTATGTTCAGATCCCAGGGGATCAGAACTGAAACTATTAGATATCCGCTACATGGTTAAACACAAACTTCGTATATTTTCGAACTTTCTGAGAGTACAAAAACTCGGAAAATAGGAAGTCCCCGACCAAAAATTGAGTATCATGAGTTTTTTAGAGAACAGAAAATTGTGCATTGTTTCTTGCTTGAACCAATACATTGTAAGATTCCAGGGTTGGCGTTGTAACCAGCAACGTCAATTGCTACTAAGTGCAGTAAGACCTTATCGTAAAGTAGTTCGTAGTACTATTGCAGGTTGGATCAAGACTGTACTTAAAAACGCAGGGTTAGACATCAAACTTTTCACGGCACACTTCTGTCGATCAGCATCTTCATCTAAGGCAAAGCCAATGGGTTTGTCCCTGGAAAGTGTACTTCATCGGGGACAATGGTCTTCAACCTGGCAAAAACAATATCATAGGCCTATTTTGAATAAGGCTAAAATATACCAGGACAAAGTGTTTGAAAATAAACTTTGAACTGAGGCAGAGCGGCACTCAGGGTGCCATTATGAGGCAGAATGGGCTTGATTATCCAATATTAAATCGTATGAAATAAAATTCCCCGATTATGTAGAGGCGTAGCGCCGCAATGTAATTGAGATTTTATGAATATAAAATTGAAATAAGATCTAATATTGGTTAATTGGGGAATTGTAACACAAAATATGCTGTATTCTCGGAACCACGTGTTGTTTTGAGTAAAAAAGCAAAGTTTTTTAGAGCCGAATAAGAGCTTCGCAATCATACGTTTTTCAACAAACAAAGATTTTACTTAAAATTTTTTACATAATTTTTATGAAAATATTTCACCACTCTAGAAATAATTTATTTGGCTTTCAGAATATATATATTTGTTAGGGTTAATATAGCGAGCAGATGGGATATTTTAAATATACTGAGTATGTGTCTCAGGGGGTGGTTACCGTGTCCTTAACATATTTGGCCCAACATATTTTGACCAAGATTGTAGTTTCTCCAAAATTAGTTCTTTTCTAAGTTTCGAATTAATTCTTTCGCATGCTTTTTTCTTCTCGTCCTTATTCTTGTATTTTTCGGTTTTGACGTTTCAGAGCGCTTTTTCCAACATACATTCACTGCTAAAATCTCTTGAAAACATTTTTTGAAGACCTGATTTTTCTGAACGCACATTTGATGTACATCATTTTACTGGTTAAAAACCTTTCGATTTATTGAAAAAGCAGACTCTTTAAAAATATAATTGGACAATTCACGATTTTTACATGATACACGATCCAATTTATCGAATTCGAAAAATTGAATCGTGTATCGCCGCCTTTATTGAATATTTTGATTATGAGCTGCTGAGAATTTTTCAAATTATCTTAAAACCAACAATCCAATAATCCATTAAGTATAAAAGGGTTTCATCACAAATAAGGCTGGTAACGACAATATACAGATTAAAAAAAACACCATTAAGCAAATGTGGGCAATTAAAAAGTTCGAACATAAAAAAAATCGAACACATAAAAATTCGAACAATTAAATTTTGAAGTTGATGTATATGAAGAAAACATGTGCTGAGCCATATTGACAAACGGGCTGGCTCGATTGTGCAAATTATCGAGTTAAAGAAGGTGATCTAGCCCGCATACAAAGCCAGCTGGCCTAACAGGTACTATACAATCATCCACACAAAGAAATTCTGGATCATGCGACAACACTTTCTAAGCATCTCTCAAAAAATCAATTTACGGAAATTCCGTTACTGGCTTTTGTCAGCAAGACTTATCGTCATTCCAATATCGCATATCGTGCTTCTGAATTTTAAACTTAAACTTAAACAAAAACCTGGTCAGTGTTCTTGCTTACCTCGACATGTTTGTGTTGGATGTTGACAAGAGCATGGTACTCTGTAGCGTATCTTCTTTCTTCAACAACTTCAGAAGCAATTGGCTCATTTGAGTAGAGGTCATGCAAATAACGCATGGCTTTCTCCGAATTTATGTTTCGATCACATAGCTTCCAAGTAACAAGCGGGACATCGCTTGTTGGTCTTTCTTGGTGGTAGTATGGAAAACCAACGACCTGTATGTCAAATTAAAATGATATAGTAAAAAAATTATTTAAAACAAAAACCTTAATTTGAGCATAATTAAATTTTTATTTCAAAGGTATCGATTCGACTTTCTCTTTTCAAAAACGTAAAGTTATGAAAAACGTTTTTTAAAAGCGTTCTGACATTTCTCCTTAAAAAAATATAAGGCTAAAATTTATAAGTTATCACCCCATACCTTTAACACCCTCCTGCGAATGGATAGTACCCTCTCCCATCGCAAATAGAGAATACCATTTTCTTGACTTAAAATTAAAGAAAATGGGGAATTAGGTGTATATTAATGTCTGAGCTATACGGTAACGTAAGTTAAGCATATTTATATAATCTTGTTTGTTATGGGATGGTGACATTGAATAGTTATTGTTGCAAAAAATGCCATCCTTAAAAAACCGCCCTCCGAATAAACATCCAGGTAAAAAAAAAAGGAAAAATTGGCCCAGTAGTTAGAGCCAGATTTATTACAAAAATTCATTAATGTAACGACATTCACAATTTTGTTTCCTACACTAAAACGAGCTATTTTATAGTTTTTTAAAAATGTTATTGTTCAAGACGTGTTCCACTTTTAGTAAAATATATTTTGCTAATTGTTGGAGCACAAAAACGAAATTTTGTTAACACAACCTAAAAAAGCACGAACCTGTACATTAACCATGCCGTTTTCTCGAACGTGATCTAATCGACTCGGATTCAAATAGAAAAGAACATTCTGCGAATACAAGTCCAATATTTCAACAATTGTTTCACGAATGTTATTTAGGTCTCCGTCGATGAAACCAGGAAGGTGTACAAAATTAAAATAACTATAAGGATTTTTCTCTGGGTCAATTTTATAGAGCTGAATGCCGTTGACCGTCTGAATATGCTGAAGATTAGGTATGTTCAGGGATATGCGATTGAAAAACACAGCAGAGATAACAATGTAACGCACATTGTAAAGTTCCAACAAGGTAGCAGACTTCTCAAGAGAACTGTCTTCTGCAGCTATTTTTGTGAGATAAAATGTTGAAAAGATGCTACCCTGAGCCAATGACTGCTTGGGTAATCCTATAAAAGTGATAATGACTAACAACAAAAAAATTTAAAGCTAGCATAGAGATTTTCGTCAGCGAAGACGCAGTTTAGCGAAAAAACATTCAGTCACTATCTCACCTGGTTTACTGGTTAAATGTGGAATACTTTCTAGATGCCAAGCTCCATCAGCTCCATTAGTTCCTAGTAAAAGCATTTAGTATCAAGTAAACACAATGTAAAAATAAAATTGATCAGTTTAATGAACAAAGAAAAAATCAACCATTACCCAACTGATCATACACTAACACCCTTCCATCAGTACAATTTTGATTCATCCAACTCAACATGTTCTGAATATTTGTACTTATTTCTACCAACGAGACTCGATCCCTAAGTCTTTGTCCACCGGTTTTCATCATGGCTAGCGAAAAGAGTGCAAGAATAAATATTCTTGTCATTTTTCTCAACTGATCATCCTCCACCAACCATAACAATGTGTTAATTACAGACCCTGTTGACATGGCAGCAAGAAGCAAGCCACAAAAATGCAGGCCAAGTATACAACCATCTCTCTTAAAATCTGAAGGTATCATCCAATTGATTGCTTTTACAGGAACATCGCTCAGATATAGAAAAGATGAAAATAACGTAATTAACAGCAACCACGTAGAAAATATTTGATTATGATTTAAATATGTCATGCTTGAGTTTCTTATGTCATATAGTCGCTTCGTAATAACACAACCACCAAGAGCTGTTGCCATGGTAAACCACATAGCTTGGCGCTTATTATCAAACAAGTGACCATTCGTGTAAATATCAAGTAAGCAGGCAACAGACACGCGTTCTGGCTTGGTGTCTGGCTGTTCTCCATAATCAGGATAAGATAAAATATGCGGTATAATCCAACCAGATAAATATACAAAGACACCAAGATGAAGACTTGTAAATTCCTTTAACGAATTTTTTGCATACTTTTTGCGGAACTTTTTAGTCATCAAGTACACAAGCACGGTGCAAAAAGCTAGCATTGAACAGTAAAGGCCTAATGTTTTGTGACACAGGTAGGTGAGGCAAAGTAAATATACAGGTGATGAAGACCCATCGGTACCAATACGCAAACCGCTAACATATATTCTGGAAGCTAAAAAAAATACAGACATTAATGTGAAATCTCACTAGTTATATTTTTGAGCTAACTAAGTCTTCTACGTTCGAAAAGAACAAAATTACCAGTTAGAGGTAGTAATACCATGCCAAACAGCTGTGGATAAAGTCCATGCAGGAAATAAGCATCTAATTCAAGTCCAGTATGTTTAACACTGTCAATGCAGAGTGAAAACATCGCTAGTGCTATGCCTTCCACTCGTGACAACATGAATATACGTGCTCCTCTATACCATGTTATTGGAATCATTGCCGTAAGCAAAAGAATGAGCCAACGGAAGACACAAAGATTTGTTACATAACTAAAATGAATAGAAAATTTAGGTAAAAAGTTATGGCTAAAGTTATGGTAAACCCAGTATTGAGGGCAATCAGAATTTACAAAACTACCTTAATAAGAGTAGAAATTTTGCGATCCGCAAAAAGGTTGGTCAAAATTTGCATTCAAGATAATTTAAAATATTCGATCATTCGCTAAATTAAATCTACACGAAATTTAAAACAAAGTTCACCAATTCCTTTATAAATAAAAACGATATTGCTCTGGTTGATTTTAAGCACAATACTTTTTGACAGAATATTCGAAAATACACAAGCACGGTATATTATGCATTACGCATGCATGTCTTGATTTTTAAGAAAACTAATACTATTCTCTATTAATCGCTTTATTAAATCTACGCCAAACTATATCAAGGTAAATTTAAAAAAAAAGGAAAGGGAAATGTAAAAATTTTATCGTACGTTTTATATCATTTGCTATTACCCTTGTAAAAGTCAAAACCGAATGGTATAGGCAAATGTTATTTTTGGAATCTCTAAAATAAAGCATCTTCTTTCTTCTTGTTGTATCTTTGTTGTTCTCCTAAGCGTACCTCATTCACAAGCTAGACATAAAATACATAGCTTTCTTACCTTTTGCACAGAAAAAAGACTATTTTACGCTAATGGCTTTATTCAAACTAGCGAACGTTGATATTACATTGCTTGAATAGATATAAAAGTAATTAAAAGTGACAATGTTGTTGGTTGAGGTTAATATTGTTGTGTTGAATTATTTATTGTGGTTGTGTTGTTTAAATTTTTGGAGTTACGTTGAGTTGAAATTTACATCACTGAAGATATTGTTGTATTAATCAATATCGTGTGGGACATTGAATCCAAACAATTGCTAGTAGAGAAATAACGGCTGCTGGTAACGATTATAGAGCCCAACTATTGCTAACTGAAAACATATCTTTTGAGGACTGGAGAGAGATACTCTGAACCCTGATACCGATGTTAAAAAATTGCGCGAAACTCCAGATGGACTATTTTAAAAGGATAACCTGCAGTTAGGTTTTACTACCTACGACAACTTGGAACGCTTCCGATAGTGACAGTATGTCCATGAAAAATTATATTATTGAATTCGAACATTAACATTCTAAACCTAAGCAGTACGGACTCGAACCACCTGACAGAACTTTAGCTTACATACTGTTAATAAATGCATCCTTGCTTGAGCAATATGAAAAGTTAGTTAAAGCAACAATAAAAATAGTCAGCATACCATAAAGCTCATTAGACATAACGAAGGATTGGCGAGGGAGTGCGAGCAATGGGAGATTTAGTGGTGATTAAGAGAGATTTTCGACCAAAAAAATACCATGGATGAAGATGGCGAGGTTGGTCAATGCTCAATACGTGGTATATCTTATTGGCGAAGAAAATGTCCCAATTCCAAAGGAAAGAGGCAGAAGTGACATTACCCACAGCTGTTTTAGACTCTGGATGTTCGTAAACTGTATGTGGTGAAAGTTGGTTAGAGGAATATTTACATACTTTGAATAGTGTTGAAAGAGTGACTGTTTCAGAAAAAGAAAGCTCTGCGATATGCAAGTTCGAAGATTGGAGAGAAATGAGATTTGTTAAACAGGTAGTGTTACTTGCCAGAATTAGTGTGAAAATTCAATATAGTTACTGATATAGTGAAAGGAGATTTACCGTTGCTCTTCAGCAAAGATGCGATGAAGAAAGAATATGCGAAAATTGACTTTTATAAGATACAATCGAAGACAAATGAAGCAGAAGGTATTCTTAACATCATCTGGACAGTAAAGTGACTACCTCAAACCTCTGACGTCTCATCACCACCCAGCAAAATGCAAACACCACCCCAAAGCAATACGGACCCACATGTGACGACTACTTTGTATACTCAAAAAAAAGTGGTCGTCTTAGGCAAGTGGTCATCTTAAAAGCACTTCTGTAAGACGGCCAGCCTTTGACGTGGCTGTTTCAGACAGGTTCTTTTTTATTCTTCACCACAACTTGTTGAATGCAAAAAAACTATTTCAAATTATGCAAGCGCTGTGATTTTTTTTTTCTTATTTAAAATCTTTTAGGGTTAAAAATGGTTTATTCTGAACATGGAAAACTACTTCCTTTTTTTGTCAGTTTACCCAAAAGTAACATACATTAACTCGAACCGTTTTAACTTATTGAGGGCATACTTATTAACGAATTAATGGAATAGTATAAAAAAGGATAAGAAAGCAGCGAGAAGAATAGGTTAGGAGGTCAAATGAAAAGAAAACTTGATTAGAAATCAACCCTCAATCTCTGCGCCACTCCAAAGTTATTTTTAAAAGCATAATTTTTCATTCTTTCATTCTTTCAATTGATGTCTGTGCAACAACAAACTGAGTTTATATATAACATATTTATTTCATTAGAGAAAATAATAAAGTCTGGGCGTGACTAACCTAATCCAAAAATCAATTGGATTTTCGGGCAAAGTTCAAATTGCAATTTTTTATGTGAATTACGTAAAAAACGAAAAACGTATTCAGACAAATATAATATTTATAGAAAAGCATCATGGATGTACATAAAACTGTCTTGTTTACCCAATTCATCTTGTCTCATATCCCCAAACCACCCTGACTTGACTGAGGATATATAAATAGGGGGGGGGGTCAGTCTCATTTACTTTCTCATCTGTGGCTGCAATTGCTTAACAGTTTTCCCACCCACCCTACCCCACGTCAGTTAATTAGCTTTTTTTTCTCTTTATACGGCATACCTGCATCGCTGTTGATACAACGTGCTCATCGAGGCAACATACCATCGTCATGCGTTAACAGCTGTCCAATTGCTTTAGGTCTCCTTGAATTGGCCCAATTTGACTTAAAAGAACCAAGGGTTTTTAGTCCAGCGGTGGAAACAATTGCCAACCTTGCTCACAATCGTGCTGAATTGTTAACGTATATTTGTGGAGTTGCTGGGCTGCTACAAGGTGAAGAGATGCGCTTGTACCCCTGGAAGAATATGGCGAATACGGTACAGATGCGAGCATACGCAAAACAAGTACTCACATGAGTAAGACATATGAATGAGAAAATAACAGGAGTCGGATGCTTCATGCTCCGACACGTGTAACAATTCATGTGACATGTGTAACAAATGCAGCACCACGAAGTGTAAGATAAAAAAAAAGTTAAAGCTCAAAAAAGGGTTCTTGTGAGTTAAAATAGAAAAAAATCATAGAAAATGAATTCCATATATGATTAAGAGGCTCAGTTAAGATGGAGAACACTACAAGAGAAGAGCTCCGGATGTAGTGTAGGAGTGAATTTATACAGGGTGCATTCACTTGTTAGTTTGACAGTTTTTCTATAGCCTAGCATCAAATTATCCTAAGTTTATCTTATTTATAAAAATCGAAATAAATTTTCTCACTCTTGAGTTCGTGTTTTTGGGAATAACATCAATAAATATTTGTGAGAACCACAAACATAGTAACATTACTAAGGCAAAAAACATTGTACATACCTTTCTGACAATAGCATTATTACAGCTGTTGCAAAACATGGTAAAGGTTCATTGGAGATAAACATAGGATATCCTAGTGCAGTGTCACTGAACCAGAAATTCAAAGTTCCATTTCTTAGCAGCTCCTTCATTTGAATTGCTTCATTTAAATGAGTGTATAAATGTATTCCATCTATGTATGCTGTTTTACTTGACAAAACGTTAGGTAGCTTCAAATAAATATGCACAGGAAAGTAGAAAAATAGGATAACTAATACCAATACTGAAAACCATTTAGGGATGTCCCTGCGTATAAGATTTTTGTTTGGCATTATTACTTTCACTTGATCATCCAATGAATATCTATAAGGAAAAAATACAAAAACTTGATCCAACACATAATAGCATATTGTAACGAAGTTATCTCTCTTTCATCAAGGAAATCACAACAATGCAGTGCAGACCATGTTTAAAAACAAATTTTCTACTACCACACCCCACAGATTCAGGAATTTCAAAAATTGTGCACATTTTTAAGTCATCATATGTTGCTAGCGCAACATTAATATTGGAAGGATAATAGACAGCTAGCGTTTTGTTGCACCTAAAAAAGGTAGTGCAGCACAGGAAGGATCCTGATCAGCATTTCCTGTGTTAGGCATATTAGAGTTATATATTGATAATTGTTATTCATAGCTAGCCATCTACATTAGTCCTTTACAAAATGCGATAGCAGCAATTCTGGTACTGTTTGTTACTTTTGTGTGTAACATTGTCTCAGCAAATAGCAGAGCTGCACAGAAAAGCAGTTTCGTGATGCAATCTTTTTTTTTAACTTTAGCTATATCTCTTTCCACACCTCAGCATGTCATTTATTTTTCTTAATAGGCCCTGTAAGAGAAAGAGGTTGGAAATAAATAAAAAAATGTCGCACTTTAAAAAATTCTTTTACAAAGGTCGAAACTGAATTCCAAAATAAGTCAAAACCAGTCATCCACAAATAATTTCTTCTGCGAAATATCTTGTATTTACAACAATTTTTACCACAAATTCATTTCTTTGCACTTTGAATTAGAGCCTGATTATATAAGGCAAGTTGGCTCGGTGTTGGCTTGCCACATGCTCAGCATGATAAAATTAACAGCTCGGCATAATGGCAGATCACTACTAAAAAACATTTGACATTATATGAGGTGAGCCAACCTGCCTAGGCAAGCTGGCTTGTTTTTCAACCCAGGACGGGTTGGTTAGGGGGGTTGACTCGGTTCATATAATATCACTTTGCTAAGTCAAAGTCGGGTTAAAAAATAAGAGCAAGCACATTGCGATGCAAAACAGAAGAAAAGACAATAATGGCGAGCGAAGCAGCTAACAAGAAGTTTAAATGGACTTTCTTTAGAGCTTGTGGAGCAGATTACATGGATTTCCCTGTTGGTGTTACAAACGTTTTAAGAGTTTTCCTTTGTTAAAAAATATGTTAATGTGTTCTGTATTAGGCGATTTCTCTGAAGCAATGACAAATACAGAACACCTTGGATTTGGAATAACAAACTATTGGTGACCAAAATACTTAATGATGATTTTGATTTAATTTCGCTTGTTTGTTTACATCTTGCATCCACCATTTTTAAAATACAATTCGCCCCTTTTTTTTCAACCCGGCAGCAGTGTAGGACTTGACCAGGATTGACTTTTCCCATATAATATGTAATTTTTTAAAACCAATAACGAGGCAACTCGCCTCACATAATCAGGCTCTTATTGTAGACCCTAAACCATTGAGTTCTTTGTTGCTCATTATTTTAATAATAATTTTTTTTATAAAAGCTATGTTAAGCAAAATAGTGATGTTGCCACTAACAAAATTACTAAATCTTCAGCAACTTCTTAAATTAATTCCACAAATTTTGGAAAATAAAGCCACCTACAAAAATATATTCCACAAATGCACCAGGTTAAGCAAAAAATTTGTACCTGTAAGGTAAAGTTAATACAAGGTCAACAAGCACAGTACAAACAAAGTTCTTTTAGTCCAACTAAGTAAGAATAAAATCTGAGAAATAATACTGCAGTTTTCAAAGCATTCATAATCCAGACTGTTAGTGATTAGAGGAGTTTTGCTCAGGAATAATGGGCATGGGCATTGACAGTGTAGCAAAAGAATTAAAGTTATTTAAATGTTAAATAAATTGCTTCTAAAATGATTATATGCATGCAGCTTATTATTTTATGTAAGACTGGATAATAAATCTGTTGACAATGATTGCTAGGCCTTATTTTATGGCACAAGGAAAAAGAAATATAAACCTTTTCAAAACTAATTTTTGAAATGAGTATGTGTTTGTGCATTTTGTAGTGTGTTAGCTCTCTATACCACATTGTCGATAAAAAAGGTTAGGATATTCAAAAAGCACATAGCACCATACAGGGCTAGCTATTGTTTGAATTGTACTTTTCAGAAAATCTAAAAATGAGTTATATAAAATCAAGGAATATGGTAAGAATTATCTGAGTTAACTTTTTTGTGTTTGTTACTTGCTCATTATTTTAATTCACCATTTACCTATAAAATAAGTACACACACATTCAATTATCCCTCACATGTGCCTTGTAATATTTTGTTAAAGCATAGTTTTCACTATCTTAGATTAAAAAATGTTGGTCACCAAGTATAACTTCTAATGTTTATTTCACCTTTTAATACTGGTAGCAGAGGGTGTACTAACCTGTTAAAGACGGGGCACTACAAAGCCTCACCGACACTTGGTGATAGCACTGATATATGTGTTATGAAAACTGGAAGAAAGAAGTACAGATATAGCAATTGTTTACTTCGCTAGAGAAGAAGATTCAAGCACCTGCTGTTTTTTTTTTACTTTGACTGGTCACGCAAGAGAAGAAATTTAGAGATTGAATTGAAGTTTTAAGTTCTGATAACGGTATTAAGGAAGAAGTTAGATATTTTGTATCTTAAGGACTCACACTATTCAGCTTATGAAGCATATGAAAAGTTTGAAAATTTTTGCAGATCCTCATCAATGAGGATGAATAATTATATTATTGAATTTGAAAGACTATACAACAAGATCTATCAAGAATTAAGATATGAAATTATCTGAAAGAGTTTTAGCTTATCGTTTTACTAACAGTTAAAATATTTCGGAAAAGCATAAGCAGCTTATTAGATACACGTCAAGAGCAGGAAAATAAAACAAGACAAGCACCAGATGAAGTTCAGGTAACCCTTATTGAAGAATGCACGTTAAGTCTTGTTGGAAAAACTTTAAGCATGGCAATATTAAACTCTGGTTACAAAACATTATGTGGCGAGGAATGCTTGTAATTTTATCTAACACATTAAATGATATAGAGTAAAGAAGAAGTGCAACAAAATTCAAGCTTGGAAGTGGTAAACATGTGACATCTGTTAGATAACATCACGCTTTGTCCAGCAATTAGTGTAAGTACGTGACATTCTAACAGATGTCACATGTTTACCACTTCCAAGCTTGAATTTTGTTGCAACAAAATTCAAGCTTGGAAGTGGTACAGATATACCATTACCCTTATTGCTAGCCAAGGAAGCTATGAAAAAAATAAACACTAAAAAAAACTTTGCTAACGATAAAATATATATTTTTAACAGATATACCAGTTTTTTTTCCTGTGGTCACTACTGTATTCCACTAGGAAGTGTTGAAAAGTTTAGAGAAGGAAACATTACAGAAGAAGCAGTTACGATATGTGATGTTTTACAACAGAAAACACCACTACAGAGGAAGGCTGCCGCAGTCAAACTTCATCGCCAGTTCAGTCATCATACTAGTTCAAGACATAAAACAGTTGCTGACAGATGCAAATATTAATGATGTGAGATCTTTAATCATTTGATGAGCTTGAGCATTCCTGCCAAATATGTTTGGAGTACAAAACGTCAAAGCCAACTCCGATTGTATTTTTTTCAATGGCAAGACGATTCAATGAAACAGTAGCATTAGAACTTGTAGTATTATAATTATATATTATATTTCCCCTTGTTCTTTTAGTTTAACATTTATTGAATGCATATATAAAGTATATAGATGAAAAGGACATTTCTTCATGTTAAATTTATAACTTACTGGCCTAATAAACATTGAGATATGGTTGAGATAGAGTGCCATGTACAAGGTTGTAATTATAAGACTCCGCATAAATCCTCAGAGACAATTGCATGTACCTTGTTATCTGCACACAGTACCATTTACATGGGCTGTGCACCGGTAACCCATGGGCCAAAGTTTATTACATACTGATCCAGGAATTGTGTCCAAACCTACACCGAACGTCCTTGTTGCAGTGAAAAAGCCTTGCTGTAATTGTTGTCGCAAAGGGAGTCACACGTGTGGAACTCATAGTCATGAAGCAAGAGTGCGATGAGCAATTCCGAACATTTGAACAGATGTTCGTGGTAAAGCCGAAATCTGCAACTACAGAAGAAGATGCCAGTGCAATAACGAAGTCAACTTCACTGACTCCATTATTCGCAATGTGCTTATCGCTGGTATTGAGGACACTGATATTTGTAGAGAAATACTTGTTATGGTAGACATACTAGACACTCCAATAAATAACATAGCGTTAGTTGAGAGTAAGGAGATGACATGAAATGATCTTCCACCATCTACAGTCTCAGAGGCAGCGTCATAGTTATACGGTAGACACAAGGGCAAGTCACAAGAGCACCCTGGGAAGTTATGCGGAAACCCTTTTTCTCAATACACAGAGGGGAAGAATGGTTTGAACACAAAGCCCCACAAATAATGCAGTGACTGCTACCGTGCTAATCGTTCACGTCGCCAACACAGACCATCGCATCATGTTCAAAATGCTGCCAACTCTGCTTTCGTACAAGTTTCTAACATTCAGCCATTGTCACTTGGACACCATATTTTCTCGAAAGGTTGCTGGCGAAAGGCTCGTTTTCTGCAGCTGCCAAGAAAGACAATCACCATATCAGTTCTGCCTTGCAACTACCGCCAGTTTGGAAGGAAGTGTCCTAATGTCTTGTCAACATAAATTGATTCTCTCACAAACTCTGGCACTCAGGCGAACCTCTGGTCATTGTTGGAAATTCTATAGACTGATGATCTCATACCTTTTTCCATAGCACTAATTGCTGCTAATAACTCCCCAATCACTGTTGATGGTGCAATTGTTGCTTGTATGAAATGTCAATCCACTAATGGCTCAACCAGCATTGTGCCTCTATGGTGTACATCAGTACGCAAGCTTGACAGTTATATCTGTCTGCCATAATGGACCTTGGCATCTTACTGTCTAACCTCCCTGCTGCTGATAGTAATACACCTGACAACGACCCTGTGACAGTTTACATGAACGTCCTGCAAATGCTAGCCACGTGCACACACCTAGTGATTCTCCTGTAACCTGCTGTGCACCAAGAACAACCGTCCTTGATATGCCTGACCACTTATCATTCGCATGTGTCCCTGAAAACAGCTCCAAGATGAAGCAGTGGCTGCTGGATTACTTCTCCTCGTCTACCTTCAATACATGCCCTTTTACACCTCTTCCATGTATGGTTGGCCCACCTTCGCCTCTATTACACTGTTTCAGGCAACTTGCTGCATCCCGCCTAATACGTGGCAAACTGTTGTAGTCGACTGGAACGGGTATCACAGCGTCCCATTACGTGAGTCTGAGAGATCTCTGACCACATTCATCACTCCGTTCAACATGGAGGTATTTGACGACTCCCCAGAGTTTCGTTTAATATGGAGATGCAATTTGCAACACCAACATCCATCATGGACATACGCAGCTGGTTTAGACTGGTCAACCAAGTTTTCAACTTAGGTCAACTGCAAGACTTAATGGCACCGTTCAAGCCCTTCCTTAGTCCGAAATACTCTTTCAATGGACCCCAGAACTTGATGAGAAATTTCGCTTGTTGAAACAAATAATTATTGACTCCACTGTTCATGGGATAGAAATCTTTAAATATTTGAGATAAACATGCTTGTGACCTGACTGACTTCGTCAAGGTATCGGCTATTTCCTACTGCAAAAACATTGCAACTGCGTTTCAAATTTACCTGATTGCTGCAACAGGGTTTCCACCGAAAATATGGTATCAAATTTTCTGACTTTCCCTGACTTTTTGAGGTCAAATTCAAGAAATTCTACAGCCAAACAGAAAATTAAATTAACTAAAACCGTTTAAACCAAGTATGACGCAACATAACTTACAAGATCAGAAACACGGCATAACATTAATAAGGCATGCAATTTTTGAATTTATAGAAATAAAGTTCTATCAGTCTAAGTCAAGTTAAAAGACAAAAAAATCCCTGACTTTTCCCTGATTTCCCTAATGTCCCTGACTCGGTGGAAGCCCTGTGCAACAATGGTTGGAGAACAGTATTAGCTGGTTCCTGTTTTCTTTCTAATACGGAACAAGGTTACGCACCAATCGAGGGCGAATGCCTTGCTGTTGCCTGGGCCCTCGAGCAAACGAAATATTTTACCCAGGCTTGCCCTAACCTCATTGTTGTCACCAATCACAAGCCCCTTAAAAATTCTTGGGAATCGCACTCTAGATGAGATATCCAATACATGCATATTCCAACTCAAACAGGGTACACTACTATGAAGCTTTGACATCTACCACCCACCCACCCCCCACCCCCCAGAAAAACCTATCCAGCTGCTGATGCCACCTCTCATTTACCCTCCGTAGAGTTAAATGTTGTAACTGTTGCAGCCATGCTATGAACTATTCCATTCGCAGTGAGACATGCAGTGTATATAACCTCTCGTGGGAGCTGATCTCAAATGAAACCTCTAACGATCCCACCCTAGTGTCACTGAGAGGTGCTATCGAAGGAGGCCTGCTAGACAACCCCCCTCACCAGATTTACGACAATCTGACTACTGGCAATACCGTGACTCCATCCATGTCCTTGATGGTGTTGTATTGTTTTGTGATCGTGTTTCATTCCTCCCAAGCTACTTCTTTCAGTCCTAGATATCATGCATTCAGCTAACAAGGCGTTACTTCAATGAAATCCCATGCTTGAACCATTTTCTGGCCAGGTATGACAAAGGACATTGATTAAAGCGTAAAAAATGCATGACCTACAACCATATAATGCTCCTACACAAGCAATGCTTGGAAAGGCCCAGGTAGTGTCATAGGACAAGATGGGAAACAGGTTTTAATAAAGTATGGCAGTTCGTACGTCATCCTTGCCATATCCAAAGACACAAAGGTTCTTTTCTGATTGATGCTTCTCCTATAAAAAGTTGCAGAAGTGAACCACATCTGGTGATCGTGTTAATGCCAAAATAATTGTTGATAGAGATAGTTATAACAATGGCGAAGAAGAAAATTTAGATATTGATTTGCACAATTCCAAAGTAATAGACCAGAAACAAGGGATACCATTAGAAACGAGAGGCAAGTTGCATCAAATTACAAGTATGAACTTTTTATTGATATATATACAGTTGGTAAATTCCCTAATTGATAATTAAAATAAATAAATAATAAATACACTAATTAAAAAGGTACAAAGGAGCCGAAGTTATATTCTTATTAAGTATAGATGGGTTTGTCTTTTTGAATAAAAAGAGTTTCTTTAATCTCCAGAATATAATTTGGCATCGGATGTCAAAACTGTGAAATTATCCAAGCTAGCCTGGTGTGACGTCAACAATAGATGATCGTTAGCCAAGATAGAGGTTCTTTGTCCATAAGATGGGAAATTTCAAGGTGCTCACAAGATCTGACCTTCAGGTGTCGTATAGTTTTGCCAATATAAGATGATTGCAGCCACTACACGAAAATTTATATACAACACCAGAAAGTAAAGACTTTGGAAGACAATCCTTGAAACGAAACATGGCATGCAACCTTAACAAATACAAAAAACAACCTGTAAGGAACAACTGGGCAAGTGTTTACAGGCTATCAAATGCGACCCTAGCTATCGCGAATCCATTTTGATTCTTGCAACTACCACTTCGCGAATCCACCGAATCTAGTTGCATTCTCATGATTTTTACCTCTTGTGATTCCAATTTAGATTCTCATAAATTCAATACGCGAATCCCATTTTTATAAGTTCTTTCTCTAGTATTCTTATGATATGAAACACTTTATTTTCTTTATAGGTGAGTGGAAGATCATTATCACAGCTGACTGTCTGGCCGAAACTTGCCTTCAAGAAATGCGCCATTTTGATATTTTGCGGTTTGAGATAAAAGGAAAAGTACCGAATCCACGTAAGGGAACTATACCTTACTCAAGAAATGCGTTATTTTGATATTTTGTGCCTTGAGATTAAAGGGAAAGTACCGAATACCTTACGGAAATACCCTTTGAATACGGGGTCGTGGGAGAGACATGAACTATCAAAACCTATCATCGAGACGAGACGTCGTTCATTTAATAAACTTTGGAAAAGATGATAATAAAAAAAAATCACACCTTATGATTATGTAATTATATAGGAACATTCCTAATTCTTCACAAGAAAGCAACCTTGTTCCCAGTACTTCTGTTTATTTCGAATATTGATGGGACAAAGTATTTTAATACTGGGATCAAGGTTGAATTAAACAGTTTTTCTTTTATCACCAGCAGTTATCCTTCCATTTTAGTTGTCAAGTTGAAATTTTGTCTGTTGCCATATCATCATAATTTTTGCGATTATTTGACCAAATAAATAACCATAAATAAATAAATAAATAAATAACCAAGTCTGGTTATTGAAGTCAATAACCAGACTTGTCCCGATAATTAGGTTCCAGATGATCTGCGCACAAGGGCTTGATGCTTGATGATCAATAACCTAATTAGCAAATATTTCTTGGGTTTAAGGCAATAAATAACAAATTAAATTTGATAAATTTTCTCCCTGATCTTTGTCAGAGCATCTTCAGATCACAACTAAAAAACGTCTTTCAACATGCATGTACAAAATGTTAAAAATTCTCTTGACAAAAATAAAATGTATAAAAATCGTTTATTAACAATAAAAGTCGTTAAAAATTATAATATGTTTTCCCAAATTTCAGATAATCGTCTTATTTCATCTTTTTCGTTTAATAAATCCGATTTGTGTTGTTTAATCGCTAATGCCTCTTTAAATTTTCTTTTAATAAAATTGTTTTCCCTATAGAGAATTTCTATTTTCTCAAAGTTCATTTCGTGTTTTGTTTCTTTAATGTGTTTGGACATTCCAGAGACGTTTTCTTTATCGTTTTTTGCGCCATTTTTGTGTTCTTTTATTCGTGTTGTCAACTTCCTTCCTGTTTCTCCTATGTAATATTTTCCACAATCTCCACACGTTACTTTATATACAACACCTGATTCATTGTCTTGGTTTCCGTTTTTCAATATTTTGTTGCCTTTTACAACATTTTTTAGCGCTTTGTTTTTCGTATGTGTTAATTTTACATTAAATTATAAATATAAAAACTTTAACGAGAAGAGCAAAAACCATTTGCACAGAAGAAACAGACCTCAAAGAAGAATTGAATTATATACAAAAAACTATGCAATTAAATGGATTTTTCCAAAAGAACATTGAACAAAAATGATAAAAGAAACATTAAACAAAGGATGTAATGGAAGAAACCAGACAGATGACGACACGAATTCAATTCGATTGTTTTTACCCTATGAAAAAGGCATCTCAGAACAAATCGCCAGAGTATGCAAGAAATTTAATGTAAAATTAACACATACGAAAAACAAAGCGCTAAAAAATGTTGTAAAAGGCAACAAAATATTGAAAAACGGAAACCAAGACAATGAATCAGGTGTTGTATATAAAGTAACGTGTGGAGATTGTGGAAAATATTACATAGGAGAAACAGGAAGGAAGTTGACAACACGAATAAAAGAACACAAAAATGGCGCAAAAAACGATAAAGAAAACGTCTCTGGAATGTCAAAACACATTAAAGAAACAAAACACGAAATGAACTTTGAGAAAATAGAAATTCTATATAGGGAAAACAATTTTATTAAAAGAAAATTTAAAGAGGCATTAGCGATTAAACAACACAAATCGGATTTATTGTACAAAAAAGATGAAATAAGACGATTATCTGAAATTTGGGAAAACATATTATAATTTTTAACGACTTTTATTGTTAATAAATGATTTTTATACATTTTATTTTTATCAAGAGAATTTTTAACATTTTGTACATGCATGTTGAAAGACGTTTTTTAGTTGTGATCTGAAGATGCTCTGACAAAGATCAGGGAGAAAATTTATCAAATTTAATTTGTTATTTATTGCCTTAAAAACCCAAGAAATATTTGCTAATTAACTATGAAAAGGCAAACCTATAAAGAATTCATTAAGATCAATAACCGTTCTGTAAAGTATTCAACTTCAATAAAGGGAAAAAAAGGTAACCATCAGCAGCGAATGGTGGACCCTGGCGGTGAACAAAGTGCTTGTTCGTTGATTCACCAATATTGGAAGAGTAGAAATAGAGTAGAAATATGGTGACTAATGTTATTAATAGCGCAAATGTGATTGGATTCGTGGTATCAGAGGCCACAAGAGTCAACATGCGAGTCAGATTTGCAGATTCACATTGGATTTAACAACCTGGTTTAGAGAACACTTTTCTAAGAAGAGACCCAGCCTGTAATAAAACTGTTTCTAAATATGGTAATACGACCGATACCTTCTTCTTAGGCACATCAATACGTAAAGGTATAGCATGTGGTCTTTGTGCCTTATGAAATCTGAAACAATAGTAAAACATTGAAATAATAAGGAAAAGACTAATCCATATTTGTAACACTTTGGAATAAAGCTAGTAAAATTCGTGTAAACACCACAGTTTCAAAAAAAAAAAAAAAAAGAATGGTGACAAACTTATTATTTTCTCTACTAATTTTTACATTTAAAAAAGAAAAAGAGTTATCTTTTTCTTTTTCAAAAGTAAAGTTAATATTCAAATGCTTTGATTCCTATAATCTTTAAAACATACAGGATGGTTTACAGATAAAAAAAACAAACAAAATAATAAAATCAATGTACCGTTTATACCATAGAGGTTTAAATGCATTTGGACAATATTCGATCCACATACCTTTATAAAAACAAAGGAAGACATTTGCCAAGGTAGAACCTTTAATTACTGACACTGACGTTGATACAATTTACAAGTTGCATCAGATGAAATTGATGAAAGTTTACATGACATCAATAACCTAGCCAGTAGCATAAGTCGACTCTCCTTAGATGTTAGATGTAACAAGCAGTAACACACAAGACAAAAAGTGGTTTGGTGGTTCCATTAAACTGAAAGCTAAGTCGTTTGCAAAGTGTAAGTTCCCGAACTGTGATACAGGTTAAAATGTGGAGTTTTTATAAAGATGTGGTAAAGAAACTGGTAAATAAAAATCCTATTGGAATAATACAAGATATGGATAGTAATTCATTGTCATGTGTTGATTGGGGGGAAATTGAAAGATGGAAGCCAATGACCTGTAAAGAGGTACTTCCTTTCGTAAGTAACATTTGCAAATATAGATGTTTTGGATGCTAAAATTGATGAATTGGAGAAACAGAAAAAGAACAAGGTTTACGAAAATGTTGAAAACCATGGACAAAAGGCATTGTCGGTGAGATGGTTTAAGACTGAGAAAATACTGAATAGGAAAATAAAGATAAAAGCCATATTAGTTGCACATTACATTTTCAATGACTACCCAACTTGCTCAAAGAAACGTTTGCATTTGATACTCACCCTCATTGCTTACAATAATTCGAGATGCAATTCTATTGAATTCAAATTGAAAGAACTGTTTATTTAAACCTCCAAAAGAAGTCAATAATGAAAATTCCTTGTGAAAGCTTAAAAAGTGCATTCAAGGTTAGATGGATGCTTCTCGCTGTTGGTATTTGCGGGTAAAAGAAGAGCTTATAAATCTCAATGTCTTGGTGGGCAAGAGTGATCCTGCAATATTCTACTGGCACCATGTTCAACAAATATCTGGAGTAATGGCCACACATGTTGATGATTTTTGTTGGGAAGAAAATAAGAATTTCATTGAAAAATGTTATACAGTACCACCTGAATGTAATGCTTGATAGTTATTACCTTTACACGAGCTTTCCGTAGCGTCAGAACTTTCATTTTTAATATATATCCATTGTTAAATACATGAACTATTTTTGCATGTCAAAAACAATAGAGTTCATGTCCCACACATGAAATTCAACAATCACATAAAATTTTTGTGTGGCTTGTTTTTTTATAATTACTGCAGCTGCTAAGGGATTAACACAAGAAAATATTTAAAATTTAATTACCCTTCCTGTATCTATTGTTCAGCACACGAACATCTTTTATTCACACATGAATTTATTTGTTAAAGTATCTCCGATTTTGTATACGCGTATCCGAATGTTATTGTTCTGCACACAAAAGAAATGTTGTATCTTTTGTGTATACATGCAACAAAGTTATAAAGAATCTTTAGTCTTCTCATTTTAATGTGTTCGTTTGCACACGCGCGCCTCTGCACACTCCTAAAACCGAATTGGGCTCTTGCAATTTTAATTTCTTTACGTGATTTGCAACAAGAATTAATAATCTTACTACGTACACTACATAGTGAGATTATTTTTTTGCTAAAATTGTTATTCTTTAAGTGAAAAACAAGATTGATTGTTATTGTCGTAACACCCTCCTTCATTATCATTATTTGTTATGGTAAAAATAGGCTAGTTAAAATGTATATTCTTTTGATTAAAATAGTCGATACCATATAGGAAAAATGACATAAAAGCAAGGCAGAATAAGCTTGTCATAACATCCTCCTTTGTTATGATTTTTAAATAACTTCAATGCTGCGAAAGACTTAAAATAATAATAACCCTAACGATAAGAAAAAACAGTTGCAAGAAAACCAAGTAAAAAGAGTGTTAATATTATCCCTGAATATTATAGTTGATATTTTATGATTGTTAGCACATTAAAACAATAACATGCATGTCTTAAATTTGAACCAAAGTTTTTCGTATATATTATTGTTTACACACGCAATTATGGATAACAATAAAAACATGCAAAATACATGTGATAACAATAGACACATGAAGTTCTTTTATGTAAACATGACTTCATTCTGCGATATCCTGAAATGCGTGTACATGTAACATTACATTCAGGTGGTACTGTACAACCTTTATGGAAAGTGTTTCTTGTGGGATCTGAGTGTTCAACTATCGTACGTTATCTTGGGTTGAGCTGCAGCCAACAAAGTGATTTTGATAAATTTCAACTGTTATAACATATTTTAAAAAAATTTATATTGCATATAGTGTCAGCCACCAAATCTGCTCACACTTATAAAGATGAGTTTGCAGTCAGGAAATACATTCATTTATTCAACATTTCTCTGTTACAAAATTGATTAGGGGTATTTTTGTTGGTGGAAAAAAGTCTAATAATATAATGTTCTTGTTTAGTACTACTACTAGCATTACTACTCACTTATTTAGTATTGCAGATTAAAATTATAATGGCAGCTAAAAGCTAAATGAGATGTGAACCTATGTATGTATATATATACACATGTATATATATACACATGTATATATATACACATGTATATATATACACATGTATATATATACACATGTATATATATACACATTTATTCCATGTTGCACACGAACCACGATAGCCCACAATGCGTATTTTTTAACAACCGTGTACTTTACGATCATTTTTCGTGGACTACACAAACAAAAATTAAACACTACACCATCGCGTCCACGATAGATCACTTTCATTGTGGAACAACAAAGACTATTAGTTTATCAATTAAATTAAAACCAACAGCAAAAAAATAAATTAACATTGGTTGTTTCACAGGGTTCCCACTCATTTTGCAAGTAACTTTTTTACGATATTTAGGAGAATTTTGGAGGATTTTAGCTGTTTTTTAGGAGATTTTTTCAATAATCAGGAAAAAGACATACAAAAATTTAGGAGATTTTAGGAGAATTTTATTTTTTAAAGATTTTTTAGGATTTTTAGGAGGCGTGGGAACCCTGTTTCAATTCTTTGTCATAAGGCTAGTTATTTTATCGTTTTTAATCCTTCGTGAATTAAGCGGCATCAAAAAGGTATTAGACAACTCTAACTTAATTAGTTGTTGTATATACAGGCAGTCAATAGTAGCTCATGGTCGGTTGGCAAAATAAAAATAATTTTATCGAGAATTTATGGTCGGAACAACAAGAAAAAAAAGAAAAAAGAAAAATGGAGGAGGGTGTTACGACAAGCATATTTTTCTATGTATTTTTTTAAAAAAATTTTTGTCTTCTTTTATTGTTTTTTGCGTTAATAATCATAACAAAGGAGGGTGTTCCAAGAATAATAATATATATAACTATTTTAGCGAAAGAAGCTAATTTAATTACATTAAATTAAATTAAATTACGGAAAGTCAAACAGCCGCTTATAATGATATATAAAAAATCTTATGTTCGATGAATCATAAAAATTATTACCTAAAAGAATATTTCATTATTAATTAGTTTTAACGGACATGGTGGTTTGCAACACATCATTCAGTAAGAGACAGAGTAGGCTGATAACATATGAGTCAGGTGGTTGTAAGACACAGATAGATTACTTCCTGGTTAGAAAGTCAGACAAGAAAGTGGTGAAGGACGTGAAAGTTATATCGGGGGAAGAGTGTGTTTCCCAGCATAGGTTGCTGGTTTGTGATATTATCTTGAAGAGTGTTAAAGAAGCCAAGGGAAAGTACAGGCCCCGTCGAAAAGTCTGGAAGCTGAAGGAAGAGATTGTAGCAAGACAATTTAGTGCAAAAGTTCAGCAGTTAGCCTACAATAGTCAATGTGATAGTGACAATGTTGAAAGTACTTGGACTACTTTGAAGAATTGTCTTCTAGAAGCTTCTGATGATACCTGTGGGTGGACGAAAGGACCAGCTAGACATAGACAGACCTGGTGTTGGAATAATGAGGTTGACTAGTGTATAAAGGAAAAGAGGAGACTTTGAAAAGAGTGGAAGTCAGGTGGTAGTAAAAATAATTACTTAGAAGCTAAGCGTCGCGCTCGTACAGCAGTGTATAAGGCAAAATCAGAAGCAGAGAGAAACAGATTTGCAGATGTGTTAAGAAGGGAAGACCAGCGCAATGAGGTATTCAAGATAGCAAAGCAAATGAAGAAGACTAATCAAGATATTGTAGGTGAGAAGTGTATACGTAATGATGAAGGTGTTTTGGCTAGCACAGAGGAGGAGAAAAGGGTAGCTTGGAAGAATCATTATCAGAGGTTGCTTAACACTGAGTTTGATTGGGACGAGGATAATTTGTCTTATGATGATGTCGTAGAAGGGCCAGCTATGCAGATCAAGACAGAATGGGTAGTGGAGGCTACTAGGAAATTGAAGATTGGCAAGGCTGCAGGAGTATCAGGTATTGTTGCAGAGATGGTAAAAGCATCTGGATATATCAGAGTTGAGCTTATTACAAGTCTTGCTAACCAGATTATAAAGGATGGTGCTATTCCGAGTGAGTGGCAGTCAAGTGTAATAGTGAATTGTTTCAAGGGAAAGGGTGATGCATTAGAAAGGGGTAACTATTGAGGTTTGAAGTTGGTTGATCAAGTAATGAAAGTTATTGAAAGAGTGATTGATAAGTTACTTAGAGAAAGAATTGATATAGATAAGATGCAATTTGGTTTTGTTCCAGGGCGTGGCACTACAGATGCAATATTTTTACTCAGACAGCTTCAGGAAAAGTATTTAGGAAAGAGAAAGAATCTCTATTTTGCCTTTGTAGATTTAGAGAAAGCTTTTGATAGAGTGCCACGTAAAGTTATTTGGTGGGCTATGAGAAAATTAGGTGTGGATGAGTGGCTAGTTACGATGGTACAGTCTATGTACAGCAATGCTAGAAGTCGTGTCAGGATTAACGATTCACTTAGTGATGAATTTAGTGTAAATGTTGGTGTACATCAGGGTTCTGTACTTAGTCCTTTGTTGTTTATTCTAGTCTTAGAAGCACTGTCGATGGAGTTCAGAACAGGTTGTCCATGGGAGTTATTGTATGCAGATGATTTGGTTCTCATAGCAGAGTCGATGGAAGAATTAGTTGAAAAGTTTGAGAAGTGGAAGAAAGGACTAGAAGAGAAAGGGCTGAAGGTAAACACAGCAAAGTCTAAAGTCATGATAAGTAGCGTTGCAGCCAAGTGTGACCTTGTAGTTGGAAAGTGGCCTTGTGGAGTTTGCAGGAAAAGTGTTGGTAGTAACTCAATTTTTTGTCAGACTTGCAAGCATTGGGTACATAAGAAGTGCAGTAGTATTAGTGGAAGGTTAAGAGCTGACATACAGTTTGTATGCAAGCGTTGCAAAGGTGAGATTATAGAGAATGAAGTATTTCCAGCTTTAATGATGTACAACAGTGGCTCGTTAGAGATAGTTAAGAACTTCTGTTACTTAGGTGATATGTTGGGCAGTGAAGGGGGTGTTGGAAGAAGTGTTACTTGCAGGATAGGTTCTGCTTGGAAAAAGTTTAGAGAGTTACTTCCTTTATTGACAAGCAGAGTCCTGTCAATTGAGGTAAAAGGTAGGTTGTATGAGGCCTGTGTAAGAAGTGTTATGTTGTACGGTAGTGAGACATGGGCAGTGAAGCAGGAAGATCTTGACCGTTTAGAAAGGAATGATATGAGAATGGTTAGGTGGATGTGTAATGCCAGTCTGAGAGACAGAAAGAGTTCAGATGAGCTAAGAAGCAGGCTAAGTCTCCGTAGAATTAAAGATGTTATCCAGATAAGAAGATTGAATTGGCTGGGGCACTTGGAAAGAATGGAGGAGGATAATTGGGTAAGAAAGTGTAGAGACTTGATAGTTCCTGGGGCAAAGCCCAGAGGCAGACCGAGAAAGACTTGGCAGGAGGTTATAAGGACAGACTTGATAGAGAGGAAGTTGAGTTTAGATCTAACACAGTCTAGATCAGATTGGAAGAGGGTCATTAATATACCCCGTCCAACCCATGCTAGCATGGAACACGGACGTTAAGCCGAGAATGATGCTGATGATGACTTTTAGTTATTTATAAGCTTAAATAATGCTGTCTTTCTTCTAAATTCTCCAAAAGGTGACCTTACAAAGATTAAAATATTGCTTCATTTTTTTATAAAATCATTAAAATGAAGCTCGCAAAGCCTTAATATAGCGTAATAAGGACTTATTCTGCTGCTTTTCATTACTATTTCAGAAACATTTGGGAACAAGGCAAAAAAGACATCGTAAAGTAAAGTTGCATGCCGTGTCAAAATATTTACAGGAAGATCAATCTTCAAAACTAAAACAAATGGATCACTTTAATTATCAGATTCCTTGAAATATTTAGCTAACTCCTCGATTTGGTCAACACCGTATGAAGCATTGCCTGACCGGTTTTTTGGATCAATCCATCGCATGCATCAACAGGGTTTTCAAAATTGTCAAATTTGTTTTGGAATAATGTTCTTAGTAAGTCGGCTAAGGCATTTTTTTTTCTTTTCAAACGAGACCTCTATCGCTCTTTCGTCTGCTTCAGTCATTCCTGGTTCGTGTGCACTACGCTTGTTACACAAATACAATGTTAGCAAACCTTTTAATAGTACTGTAACTGCAAAGGAAATTAAACACATTCACTTTTCCTGTCAGAGACAGACAAACACACTCTTCATATATTATATCAAATAAGCAAAAAACTTTGCTTATATATATAAGTTTAAATAAGGATTTCATGCGAAGTCACTTAGGCCGCCATCAAAAATATGTTATGTTTGCGTCCTCCAACGACTTACTCTTGGTAATAAAAACCCGAGTTGGTAAGTCAGAAAAAACCTGGAAAAATATTTTGCGACATTTTGCGACAAACTTTTTTTGCGAGAACTAATTTTCACAAAATTGACAAAAACTCACAAAAATTAAATTCCATGAAAATTTATTCCTTTAGGGGACTCCTGTGGCTACTGAAACTTTACAGGGCGGCAAAAAAAGGGTCTGCAAACGATGTCAAGTGGCGTTATACTGTTTTTCAGCCCTGTGTGTAAAATTGATAATAACCATAGATAGTGAAACGATGTACACGTACACCCACCAGTTATAATGCTACACTATAAAGAAACAAATAATAAACATAATGATCAACACTAACACACGCCTTCCTTTTTTCTTGTAGTTCGTAGAACGCCCATAATGTTTGAAATGTCTGCAACAAAAGGAGGTACACAACCTGTGTGCACAATGAAATAAAATGAAACACTTTGATAATAGTCAATTTCAAAATGTCACACATCAAGTTTTCCAATCGACAGAATATCTTGTAAACTCTGACAACTAGCACCATGTTTTGTCAGACAATCAGCCAATTGTCTTTCGGTGGGTATCCATTCCACTGTACTGATTTCTTTATGAATTAGCATCTCTTTTATTGCTGCAATATCAATACACAGTCGTTTTTCACTTATTACTTTCGTTGAATATATAAGGGAATGTAGATTTTTATTATCAATCTTGGCATTTATTGTAATTTTCTTTACGTCTTTTCTTAGCAATTCCTCCAGCAATTCAGATAGGTACAGTGCATCATCCAACTCATCTGATAATGCTAAACTTTCTGCAGCTGTGGTACTCTTCACTAGCCTTTTAATTTTGTTTGATGACCAATTTAGTATACAACAATCATTATTTTCTCCAACTAATAAAATGATATGTGCACCTGCACTAGATGTGCACCTGCACCATCTGGCAAATTTGCATGGGAAGACATTCATTTTTGAATATATCAGTTTAAACTGATCAGACTTAATTTTCTTTACCATTTTGTTAGCTTCAATGAGATGTCTTACTTATGGACTCTGGTTGATACACATGCTAAAGTGCAAAACATCAAAACTAACATCAGGCCTGGTCTGACTGGTCATCTAATTTGCCTTTCTGAGAGCAGTTTTCATTTGATCAAATAACTGCTCTTTCTTTGAGTAATCAACACCTGTTAACACCAGTTGTCTCTCCTTGTGAAAAGGTTTTGAAGCATCAAGTAGTTTAAATGCTGAAGAGACTGAAGAAGGCAATTTCATATCTTTTTGCATTATTCGGTTGTACCTTTTTTCAAATTCCAATACAAAAGTCTCAACTTTCTGGTTAGCTTCACGTATGTATCTATTAAATATGGTATACGAACGTTAGTCGAGGCACCTGAAAAATACGCAAGGCAGAGGCCTCTTGAAAATACTCTACCATCAAAACTGACAATAGAGATTGTTTCTCTGTGCTCTTTTAACTTCATCAACAACTTGGAATATAATACAAAGTAGCTAACTATTCAAAACATATATATCGCCCGTTGGTGGGTTATAATTAGACATGTTCTAACATGAAACTGCAAAAGTCGAAATCAGGTTTCCCAAACACTCACAAGATTTGCGACGAGAGCATCATTATGTGCGTTCCGCACTTCATTTCACTTTGTTTTGGTTTTCCTGTGGCTAAATTTTAAATGTCCCCAAAAAGATTAAGCTTAATTCGGGCAGATACCACTATATAAGTTGCGTTTTCTTTAGGTGCCCATATATTTGCTTGATCGCCAAAAAATATGCAAGGCCTTTATGTAACATAATTTCTTTATTTAAATCATGAATAAAGCGTTAAAGGTTACTGTGATGCTGTGATATTGATTTTAACGTATTTCTTTATTATTTGCTAGAATACTATTATAACTATTACCATTGAAAAAAGTTTTAAAGAGCTTTTTTGGTTATATATATATATTGTTGTGTTAGGTGTTATTGGATAATTTTTGTTGGAATATTGTAAGCAGAGGTAAGTTTTTACATTTTTGTTTTAGCGCTAGTGAGTAATGTTGTACTTTCTTGTCTGTCTCCCTGCTCTTTGTGAATTGAATGGATAGCAAATAATATATTACACAATTATATTCTTAATTCACTCCAGGTTAACTAACTGAGGTATTATCATTGACTGTCCTTCATCTTTGGCTATAGAGGCAATTTTGTAAGCACTTCCTCCTTTTTTGGTTTATTTTCTTTATGAATTGAATGGTTAGCAAACAATCTGTACAGAAAATTTTATTTTTGATTGATTTTAGGCTACAAAACTGAGCGATTATCCTCCACACTGTCTGTAACCCTTGGTTATAGAAGCAATTTTGTAAGCATTTTCTCAACTTTTTTATCTTTCTTCTTCATGAATTAAATGATTGGCAAATAATTTATTTAAACGATTCTCTTTAGAGCTTTAACCTTATCTCTCAGTCATGTCTAAACGCAAATTGCAGAAGAAAAAAAGCTAGGAGAGAAAAATCGTGGAATAAGGCTGACATGGAAGAAGCAGTAACGGAAATATCAGCAGGAAGCCAAATACAACCAACTTCCAAAAAATATGGTATGTCAGAGGTGGTTTTACGACAAAGAATAAAGAAGAAAGCTGAGGGGAAAGTACTTGTGGGATCAGGACGAAAGAATACACTGAGCCCAACAGAGGAAAGCGATTAGCAAAATGTATTGCATCGCTATGCAATCTTGGTTTTAGCCCTTCCAGTAGCCAAATAAAAGATTTTGTAAAGGACTATGTAAAGCTACATCGTATGACAACTCCCTTCAAAAACGATCGCCCTGGAAAGAATTGGCTAAGTCAATTCATGAAAAGGAACAATCTCAGCAAAAAAAAGCCAACATGATTTGTGCTGCACGTAAATCTGTGACCAGCAACCCTTTCATTATTTATGATTTTTATGATACAATAGAAAAATTGTTCAATGAAAAGCAATACACCCTGGCACAGGTATGGAATTGTGATGAGTGGGGATTCCTAACAGATCCATCAAGAGCGAAGGTCATTGGACCTAAAGGAAAGGTTGCCAACAAGCTGATATGGGGTGAAGGCCATGAAAACATATCAACATTAGCTGCCTGTAGTGCAGTTATTACTGAAGTTAAAGTTATTACTGAAATGGAGTACCTCGCCAAGTTAAAGAAAATAGATGAAGAAGCAAAACAAAAAGAGGAGAAACGTCTCAACAGAAAAAGAACTCAGCCATCTGTAGCAGGAAAAAGACCTACAATAAAGAAGAAAATCAAATTTGGGAAAGGTAATGGAAATGACAGCAGTATCGAAGAAAGTACAGATGAAGAAGAAGAAAAATCGACAGATTCTGATGATGAAAACAGTAGCAATGAGAGCAACAATAGTGATGACAGCAGTGAGGATGACGATGAGAGTCAAAAGGAAATGACAGCGGAAGAATCTTTGTTGGACTTATGGAAAAGCTTAAATCCCCTTGCTGAGGAGAGTGATGTTATACAAAAGTGGTATGGATGCATTTAAGAGACCAAAGGAAAATCCCGCCTTTATGTTGGTAA
The DNA here is from genome assembly GCF_029227915.1 of Hydractinia symbiolongicarpus. Lineage (NCBI taxonomy): Eukaryota > Metazoa > Cnidaria > Hydrozoa > Anthoathecata > Hydractiniidae > Hydractinia > Hydractinia symbiolongicarpus. The sequence continues at coordinate 21,514,831 of NC_079877.1, forward strand.
AGCCATACGACGATTTTTGATTGAATGGAATGGCCCCATATCTGCAATGGAAATAGAATGTTTAAAACCACATTCCATTCTCGAGTCTGTTCCTGAGCACCTTGGAAGAGATATAGAAGTGTTTCCTATACACAATATTATTGGGGGACTGATTGAAATGTTGCCGTTGAAGAATAATCGCTGGAACGTGCCATCGTATCCACAACTAAAAACGAAATTTGAAGAATATATACTTGAGAGTTGACAGAAAAGCTCTTTTTACGAAATTTCAAATTGTAGCTAACCAACAATAAAGGCTTTGCTTAAACATTGGATTGTTCTTTTTTTTCACCCACCACCCCTCCACTGTTGCTCCGTTATTCCCAACTCCCATCAGAAAAAGGAAGAATGAAATTATTGACAACTACTGATTCTTTGTATTTTTGATATTAAATAGAAAATATATAAGCACATATTGTCATTACAAGTTATAAAAGCACAGCTTTGATTTTATCATACAATGATTAAATACTTTTAATCAAGCTTCAATAAATTTTTGTTTGAATACAAAGGCTACCCTTAAACACCACTCTATACTATATTTTGAGATGCATATATTCAAAAGTACCCAATGCGTGTCTTTCAGAGACCATGCGTATGTTTTAGCGGTAAGGGGTTCTGAAAAATACGCAGTGGAAAATTTTAAGGACCGTTGCGTATTTTCTATTGGACTTGACTTTTAAAAAATACACACATATTAATGGGATTTATTGCGATGGTTAGGACGTAAGAAATTTATGTTAACGCAAAATTTAAAGGCTGGGAAACTATCAATTTTATATACAGCCGCTCTGGGTGTAACAAAACAAAGAAATTCGAAAGTTTGAGAAAATGCGTATTTTTTAGGTGCCTTGACTATAACTCATCTTTTTTAAAAAGTTTATCCAAATAATCAATAAGTTTCTCTACGCCATCATCGGCATTAATACTTTCCAGTTTCAGTTCATTAAACACTTTGTCTCCAACACCACTTGGATCATCTTCCGGAAAAGACAATGCTACTGCAACTCCCCGTTTCTTTTTATCTAAATCTGTAACAATGCACCAAGCATGTAACTCTTCACAATATCTGTCATATGGTTTGTCTTTGCTATTGAACACCGGTGGGTTTTTTATAGCCACTCATCTTCAAATTCTTCAACTACCCTTTGCTACCATGTAAAATTGATAATAATTATAGTGAAACAATGTACACATTTATTACACCCACCAGTTATAATGCTACACTATAAAGAAACAAATAATAAACATAATGATCAACACTAACACTGTGAACGAATTTATTTGCTCCAATCTGAAGATCCCTGGAAAAAATATGCCCGACTCATTTTTGCCGGGTCTTCCAGACGCGAACATAACATATTTTTGATGGTTGCCATAAGGTGAATTTCCACTCAACAACAATTTATAATGAATCAGAATGGACATTTTGATTTCTGGAATTTGATTGGTTGATAAAATTTTCCATGATTGGATTTTGCATTGAGAAAAATGGACAAGTGCACGCATGTGCACAGGCAAAAAATATAAACAACAGAATGCGACAACTGAAAATATTGAGTGTAATAAAATAACTGACGCTAAAATTGGTAAAGTCTGCTCTTAGAAAGACAGGATAATAGTTGAGAAACACAATACCCATGCATTTTCAACCTTATATTCGAGATGATCGTTTTGTGTTGTTCCTGTAGTGAAGAAAGGGTCATTTTATAAGATTCGTTGCGCTAGCTTGGCTGTTTAAGGAGTACGATTGTTTAATGGTCTACCAAGGGCAATACGCATCCTATCTGATTGCAGCATAGACTGTTTCAAGTAGAAGTTGGATTGCTTTCTTGCTACTGTTCCTGATGAGCCACTGATACCAAATTATGTTCAGTTTCGAAAGGCCAACACGAACAGCATCATTGACAAGATGAACATTGGACTCGCCGTGTTGGATGCGTGAAGATCTCACAAAATCTACTTCAAAGTATTCAAAGTAAGTATATTCCCAAAAATCTATAAATTAGCATGAAGAGCTAATTTGGCTGTATATAGCTACGGAACTTTGTAAACATTCGTAACTCATCTAAAAGTTTTGCATGAAATGATTCCTTCAATATCTCAAACAGAGAGAGAGAGAGAGATTTATTTTTTATTAGGAGTTTACAATGAAAATATATAATATGAAAAATATATTGAACATTTACCTAATAAAAGGATAACTAGCACAAAGCACTTTATGTGCTTAAATAACGTGCTAGCTACCTGGGAGAACAACAGGTAGGACGAAGCCACAGGACAACACAGGGACAAGACGAACATTCAGACGAGGATATCACAGAGTCAAAGTCAAAAATAGCATGAAATGTCTGGAAGCTGCTTAAAACAAACCTTCAAGCAGGAAAAAGGAATTTGGACTGGGTGAAATAAAATAAAATTGTAATTAGATTTTATATGTGTTAATAAAGTGACTATGTAAAAAAATTTTTAGCTCAGAGGTATTTTTACTCAAGATTTTAAAGGGTAAGGAATTTTGAAGACGGTTCCATGAGTTTATTGCAAAGAACTTAACAGACTTTTTACCAAACGCAGTTGAATGAACAAGAGGTAGATTCAAAAAGCCTTTGTCAGCAGCACGGGTGTGGTGGGAATGGGCGAAGTCGATTGCGAAAGTATTGATGAGGCTAATAGGAAGAGTTTTATAATAAAGGTTCAGTAGGAAAATTATATTATGTATACAGATCATGTCAGAGAATTTAATTAAGTTAAGGTTCCCGTATAGTGGGGTAGGAGAAGCATTGAAAGTACTAAAAGAGATGATACGGATAGCATGGTTTTGTAAAATTTCTATTCGACGGGTAAGAGAAGATTTTTGGCCCCATACCAAGGAGCAATATTGTATTTGGGAGTAGAAAATAGCAAAATAAATTTGACGAAGAACACATTTTGGAACAAAATGACGAGCTTTGGCAAGTGCTCCATTAGATTTTTTGAGGTTGGAGATGGTGATGTTAATTTGAGATTTCCAGGAGAGGTTTGAGTCAAGAGTTATACCAAGGTATTTGACAGTATCACTAGGAACGATTTTAGTTCCATTGATTAGAAATTTAAAATTAAATAAAATTGGTTTTAACGGAGTTTTAAAAATAACAAGTTCAGTTTTAGATTTATTTAATGAGATTTTATTTGCATTGAGCCATTGACAAAGGAATTTGAATTATTCATAGAACACATATTGCGTTTTTGCTAGCTAATGATTATCTGACATAAAACTCAACAAGTTATGAAACAAGAACTATACTAGGCAGAATTAAGTCAACAAGATTAAAACTTTATTACTTTTTTACTGTAACACGTGTTCGTAGCCCATAAAAGTTGTTTTAGAAAAAGGGTAGAGTATAATTTCTTTGTTTTCATTCAAAGAAAAACTATCGCGTGAAGTAAAACTTTGCAAAATAAAATAACAACAAATGACTGACCGTTGCTTCTTGCCATATGGCTGTGTATGTAGCTAAATCTTTACCACTCACATTAGCAAGATACCCAGTAAAAGAAATATAAGAACAGGAAAATTCTTGGAAATCATTAACCCCTCCTGCGTTGGGTTCACTTCACAGAAAACCAAGTCAGGAGATTCGGCATAATTTTTCTTAGCACCAAAGCAAACTTATACCTAAAAAACCTGAATAGGCTAGGACGGGACGCTGTTTTCTGTTTCAATTTCTTCCCAGGGCAGCGAGAAAAAATCGAGACAACAACAACAACAACGATGCGCCAACAGAAGATATAGTGAGGGCTGCTATGTTCTGATATAAAGCTTCGTGTGCACATGTGTGTTAAAAATGATTTTTTGATTTAAAGTTGTTCCTTAGGTCCCAAATTACCAAAAAAATATGGGTGGCAAACTTTTTTATCCCATCGGACCAAATTAGATGACGTCATCACTTTTACAGTCAGCAAAAAAATAATTTTACATTTATATGTCATATTATATATCGTTGGAAAGAGGAGATCGAATGGATCAAAAAAAATGTAAGAACCATGTCTTCAAAACGTAACGTTCGAAAGATATTACTAGTCAAACTTTTTACAAATTACAGACCGGTAATTTACTGACCCAGCACAAAAATGACTATAACCTGCTCAATAGCGAAGTTTTTTTGTTGAATTTTAGTATGGTATTGGGTCACCCTAATGTCTTTCTGTTTGATCAAAATTTATTGTTCAAATCACTTCAAGGGATAATTTACAGACCAGTAATTTACAGACCAAAGCACGTGTTTAGTTGTTTACTTTAGTTTTGAAAAGCAAGTAGCGAATTTCACTTAGACATTTTGTATGTATTAGTATCAGTATAATAACAAGTTTTGTTTTATAATTGTTCGATTTCATAGACATAGACATAGAATTCGAATTTTCTATTTCTAGAAAACATTCTATTGTTCAATTTCATAGCTAGACTGTTTAATTTCGAAGTGTTAGTGAAGTGTAATGTGAAGTTTATAGTATAGACATACATGCATAATAATAAAATGAATAGACCGAATTAAAATGGATGTTAACTGTGTAAAAACAATAAATGTGCTGGATTTTGGGAAATGTATAGTGTGTCAGAAAGATACATCAAAAAAGGTACCGCCTTACTTAAACATTTTTTCCCATTCCTGTTCTGAGTTCTGAGAGTTTTGAGAGAAAGATTTTTGTTTGATACTTTGACCAAGATGTCGTATTTTGTTGTTGGCAACCCAAAAGAGCAGTATTTGAAAAAGTTATTATCATGTCTGGAGGAAAGAGTTAGTTGTGGTGATTCGAAGTATCTAGATTGTTGGGAAAAACTGAAGTCATATGATATTGTACAGCTTGTTGAAGGAAAGTCTTCATACCATTCTGATTGTTACAAAATGGCCACAAATAAAACAGAGATAGACAGGTTAAAGAAACGGCCAGTATCAAAAGAGTCTTCGGACAGTTTTAGCCCATCATTTGTTGTATCTGTGAAACAAAATGAAAAAAAAACATTGCGCTCAAGTGGAATTATGTTTCAAAAACACCTTTGCATTATTTGTCAAGAAAGGGGAGGAAAGATATATAAAGTTATGTCTAAGACGGTAGCAACAAAGATGCTGGAGGTCTCGAAGCTTATAGCAAATAAATCATTTTTCATCCGTATGAACAATATTCCTAACGCTGATGCTATAGCAAATGATGCCCAATATCATTTAGCATGTTGGGTGAAGGTTCAGAGAGAGGCTTTAGCATTACATCAAGACATATCACAGCTACAAAATATGGAAGATACAGACCGCGCACTTGCAGATGTTGAAATAATTAACATAATCAAACATTTATTGGGGGAATCACACGACAACGTAATAAGTATGAACGATGTTAACTATACATACAACAACTTAATGGGAAACTCCGAAAGCAACCAAATCAATTACAAGCGATATTTAAAGCACTTGTTAACAGAAAATATTGAGGACATAGTGTTTTCAAGACCTCCATCAAGAACAGAATCAGAAAGAATTTGTACAACCCAGACGCAATCAAAAGCAATCGAGTTGAACTTTCAAAACCCCGTAGATGATGTCGCTACAATATTCGAGTGCGCAAAACTAGTTAATTTTTTAGGATTTCGCATCAGCTTTCACAGAACGTGTACTACAAATTTCAAGAGGATGTGATGAAATACGATTGGTATTTGATCGCTATATAGAAAACTCCTTGAAAGCACGGACAAGAAAGCATCGTACATCTGGTAATGAAGTTCGATACAAAGTATCAGACAACACCAATATTTCATCCATTAGTCTCAAGCAATTTCTTTCCCACATTGATACAAAGCAAGCTTTAACCATCTACCTGGCAAAGAAAGTGATGGAGGCTCTTTCATCATTGCATATTCGGTATATAGTGACTTATGATACTAAAATGGAATCAAATTTTGTTGATTGCAGAATACACGACCACGAAGAAGCTGACACAGCACTTATATATAATGCTATGGATGTTCACAACAATCTCCTTTCACCAGTTGTATTGTTTACTCTCCGGATACTGACGTGTTTCTACTGCAAATTTACTACTATGAGATGTTACCAATAAATACCATTTTTAGAACAGGGCGAGGTTCTACTCTACGTGATATTGATATTCGTAATTGCTTTGAAGCCCTTGGTGCAGTACACGCGAAAGCTATTCTTGGTTTTCATACGTTCACAGGGTGTGACCAAACTGGACGTTTCAACAAGAAATCGAAGTCTGCTTGGCTGAAGATTCTTTTACAGGCAGATAATGAGGTGGTTCTGGCATTATCGACACTTGGAAGTACTGTCGAACTTCCTAATCTGGAAACACTGGAAAGCTTAGAACGTTTCGTGATTTCAATGTATAAGGGGAATAAATGTCCTGCAGACGTGGTATCACTATCTCAATTGCGTTGGCATTTATTCTCCAAATTCCAGTGTGATGCTGATATGTTGCCACCAACATTAGCTGCATTGAAGTACAAAATATTCAGGTGTCACTTCATTTCAATGGTTTTACGAAGCTCGCATATCCTCATTCAACAACTTCCGAATGCAGTCAATTATGGTTGGGATACAGATGAAGTCGGTAACTTATCCCCCATAATGACTGATGAACTTCCTGCACCGTTGGCACTCATCGAGTTAAGTTCTTGTAATTGCAAAACAAGTTGCATATCCAACCGATGTAAATGCCGTAAAAATGGTTCTTTGTGCACTGACATGTGTAAATGTACGACGTGTCAAAACAGTGGTGGCGCAAGCGATGAATCCGAGTCAGATGAATATAATTCTAGTGATGATGAGTGAATGAAACATTGTACAAGCATTGCTGAAGTTGTTTTTTGTCATTATTTTCAGCAATTTTTTTAACTTTGTGAAATTACCAGAAAGAAAGTAAACAACTAAACACGTGCTTTGGTCTGTAAATTACTGGTCTGTAAATTATCTCTTGAAGTGATTTGAACAATAAATTTTGATCAAACAGAAAGACATTAGGGTGACCCAATACCATACTAAAATTCAACAAAAAAACTTCGCTATTGAGCAGGTTATAGTCATTTTTGTGCTGGGTCAGTAAATTACCGGTCTGTAATTTGTACTATTATTATTATTATTATTATTATTATTATTAAACAATATTTATACAGGATTTTTTACACTTCAGTAAAATGAACTACTGCTATCATCGTGTGTCCTGTCAGTAAAAATATATAAAAGAAAGAAAAATATAAGCAAAAACTATTATCTACTACATAACCACTCATAAGTTAGCTAAGAAATTAATATAAAACGCATGTACGTACCAAGAAAAAAGAAAAAGGGAAAAAAGAAAAATGTGAAACTAGAATGCGCAAAAGTTAGAAACAGAAGCTACTTAAATAATTACTAAAAACATATAAAACATATTTTAAAAGCGAATATTTACATAAAATGTTGATAAACTAATTATTTGAACTGAAATAAGTTATCGCAACAACGTATTTTTAATGGTAAGTCATTGTATAATGCTGCACCAAGATATTTGAAGGATCTTTTTCCGAACTCCAATTTTATACGAGGTAATTTCACTAACATATTTCGATTCCGTGTGTTAATTGAATGCTCGTTGATAACAAAATAATTATTGAAATTTTCGCAGACAGTGCTCGTCAGATAGCTTTTTACCAGAACGCATGCCCGTCCTTTCATCTTTCCTTCAATACTCCCAATCGTATTTTTTCCTCCAACTATTTGTCCGGCTCGATTTTCTATTGATTGTAACTTTTTTCGTTGGGTGATCGTTAATTTTAAATTTAAAAGAGAACTATACAACAAAATGGTATCAATTACCATCTGATAGATTTTATATGCAGCTTCAAAACTCAGAAATGGTCGCATTTTTCTAAGAAGGTTCAATCTTCCGGCTGCTTTCTTATATGACTTCTCGAAATTATCAACCAGGGTTAGTGACGAATCCAGTTCGTTTCCCAAATATATGTAAGACGTGGAATGATGAATAGGTTGACCCTGCATTGCCAATTGGATTGTATTTTTGGTATTTTTACGGGATAATCTTTTAGATGTTCTAAATAGCACAGTTTCTGTTTTTCCTTTCTTTAGATTTAGTATGAGTTCGTTATCGTTCAAATAAGTGGATACGTTTTCTAATTCATCGTTCAATGTTGTTTCTATTATATAGGGGTCAGCATTTGCAACATAGATGACGGTATCGTCAGCAAATTGAATACACTTACTTTTCTCAAGGTGTTCCGAGAAGTCATTAAAAAATATCAAAAATAGTATAGGACCGAGTATCGATCCTTGCGGCATTCCACTTACAACATTAAAACTTTCTGATGTTCGATTGCCAACTTCAACAACTTGTGATCGGTTAAAAAGATAATCTGTAAACCACAACAATTCTACATTGTCAACACCGTATAATGAAAGTTTTCTTAAGACTACATCGTGACTGATCGTATCGAACGCTTTACTTAAATCCAGGAACAGCGCTCCAACTAACTTTCCGTTCTCGGCAGCTTGTCTTACTTCGTCAACAAGTAGTGTTGTTGCAAGATGTGTTGAACGTTTAGCTCTATAGCCAAATTGGGAGTCATTTAGTAATTTCTCATTTTCTAAAAATTCCATTAATTGTGTGTGTATTGCTTTTTCCAATAATTTAGAGAGTATAGGCAACACTGAAATTGGACGATAATTTTCAGGTTTGTTTGTGTCTCCTGATTTAAAAAGTGGGACGATTTTTGCTTGTTTCCATGCGTTCGGAACTGTACTGGAGCGTAAAGACTGGTTAATAATGTGATGTAACGGAACAATTAAATGTTGCGCACAATCTTTAAGCATTCCAGGAGGGAGTTCATCAAGCCCAGTGGATTTCTTTCTCTTTAATTTCTTTTTAAGAAAATCCTTAATAAAAACTTTAGACACATATTGAAAATTAAAAGATTTTCTAGTTCTGGAGCAAATGTGATTTGGCGGTTTCCAGATAAAGTTCTTCAATTTAAATGCGGATGACTTCAGATTATTTACGACTGTTGAAAAGTAATCACGGAAGGCATTGGCGCGAGTTTGATTATCTTTCTCGTTATTAGACGCATTTTTTGTGTTAGCCTTTGTCGGAAATATAGTTTTCACTGCTTTCCAGAAAGCTTTGGGATTTGTGCGGTTTTCGTCTATTAAGTTCTTGTGATGTTTAGCCTTAGCGTTTTTTTGCATATTGTTGCATTTATTTCTTAAGTCCTTATATTTCCTCCAATCACTTGCACTGTTGCTTTTTCTAGCCTTTCGTAAAAGTTGATCACGCTGGTTCATTATTGATTTCAAGTTTTCGTTAAGCCAAGCGCATGGGCGACCTTTCACTCTTTTTTGAATGATCGGCGCATGTTTGTCGAAAATATCTTTTACAATACCATTAAATGTGTTAACAGCGTCATTAACGTTTGATAAAGATAATACCGGCAACCAATTCACTTGTTCAAAATCACGATTCATATTATCAGGATTGTATTTGGCATAATTTCTGGTTTTGACTGTTTTTGACGTGTACTTTTTGTTGTTTAATTTTCGTACGCAACCTACTAAATCATGGTCACTGAGACTAGTCGGTATGACAAAGTTTGAATAGTAATATCTTTCGAACGTTACGTTTTGAAGACATGCTTCTTACATTTTTTTTGATCCACTCGATCTCCTCTTTCCAACGATATATAATATGACATATAAATGTGAAATTATTTTTTTGCTGACTGTAAAAGTGATGACGTCATCTAATTTGGTCCCATGGGACAAAAAATTTTGCCACCTATATTTTTTTGGTAATTTGGGACCTAAGGAACAACTTTAAATCAAAAAATCACTTTTAACACACATGTGCACACGAAATTACATAGTGGCCCTCACTAATAGACATTAGGGAACTTGCGCAAACCCCTATTTTACGAACGTACGAGCCTCCGGGGCGCGGAAATCGGTCCCGATATCTTTTATATCTTTAAGTATCTTTTATATAACTTTAAAAAAAAAAAAAAAAAAAAAAAAAAAAAAATCGGTCCCGATCGTCGGTCCGTTTTGATGTTTACAATCGAACTTGCGCAAAAGTCAAAAGGTGGCGAACGGTGGCGCGAAACATTTTTTAAAACTTGTAAACACACATGGAGGATGTGTTAATGTTCCAACTTGAGAATGGTTTCATTGATGAAGAAGAATATTTTTTTTTTCTTGACGAAACACGAAATAAAAAGAAAAATCCTGTGTTTCCCTATTGGGAGCAAGATAAATTTTCTCTTGATAATTGGTCAGATGATGAATGTTGGGCAGATTTTAGATTTAGAAAGACAGATTTGTTATGTTTGTGTGATGCCCTAGGGTTGTCAGGTGAAAGAGTTAAAACAGAAAATCGGTTGACCATAGACCCAATGGAGGCCTTATGTTTGAGTTTGCGTCGCCTTGCCTTTCCATGTAGGTTTTCAGATCTTATTCCGCGGTTTGGGCGGTCTGTACCTGATATGTCCTACATATTCAACAGAACTTTGGATATCATACACAATAGATTTGGACGACTTCTCACATCATTTAATCAGGCGTGGTTGTCAAAGGATGCTTTGAAAGATTTTGCAGACTGTATACACGCAGAAGGTGCCCCACTTGATAACCGTTGGGGTTTTATTGATGGCACTTTAAGGGGGATTGCTCGACCAGGTACAGATCAGAAAGCCATGTACAGTGGCCATAAAAGACACCATGGCTACAAAATGCAATCTGTTTCCACTCGCAATGGTCTCATTGTGAATTTGTTTGGTCCAATTGAAGGCTCGAGACATGATTGTTACCTTCTTGCACAATCTGGCTTTATGGATATTCTCTAAAGATATTCAATTGCTCCTGATGGCACAGTTTTATGTGTTTATGGTGACCCTGCATATCCTCATAGGGAGCAGCTACAAACAGGTTTTAAAAATCCCCTATTGGAAGAAGAACGTGTTTATAATGAGCGCATGTCATCAGTCATGGTGTCAGTTGAATGGGTGTTTGGTGATGTTATCGAAAGATTTAAATTTACAGACTATTCAAAGATGCAAAAGATAGGTTTAAGTGCTGTTTCAAAACAGTATATTGCATCTGCTCTCTTAAGTAATGCAAGGACCTGTATTTATGGCTCTTGCACATCAACATTTTTTAACTGCCAGCCCCCAACATTAGAAGCGTATTTATCTGGATGATTGAAATTAAAACGGCTATTTTTATAGCCACAAATCTTCTAAGAAACAATATTGAGGCAAATGTATATTTTCTTGCTGAGAGCTCAATTCGCAAAAATAAATCCCGTAAAACTCATTTTTTTTGGACCTTTAATCCCAAAAATTAATATCGCAAAAATTTATCCTGCATTAATTTATACGCTTAAGGACAGCAAATTCATAAATTCTTTATAAAATACATAAACGTTTTATTTTTCAAGTTTCTGTAACAGCAACTGCATCATTTGGCTCTGTTGAGCTTGCATTTGCAGTAATGAATCTTGAAAAAGTTTCTGCTGGTCTTTCATTAAACCAGTCTCTTCCTTTCTTAAGTCCAATTCCGCCTTTCTCAGCTTCCTTTCCTCCTCTCTATCTCTCATCATAGATTCATTCCTTTCTCTAAAAAAATCCATCCTGTCATTATCCTTGTTTTTTTTTCTTTTTCCTGGATCTCCCATTCTTTCCATACACCTTTTCCTTATATTTATAGCTTTTTCGCGGTCATGTTCTGTGTTTTCTTTTTTACTCACAGTTGCTTCTTTCTCACAGTCGCGCTATAAATCAATTAAATCCTGCATCAACTGCTCCAACTCACTGTATGTACATGTGATTCCACTGCCTTTTTCTTCTGCCCTCATTTTTCTTAAAAACTTGTCTTTTACTATCTGGAACCTCTCTCTCACCACTCTTTCGGAAACAGGAATTGTTATGCTTGACTTCTCGCAATTTTCTGCAATGTCTTGCCATGCCATTCTTTTTTGCGTTGATCCTTTCTTTGTTTGAAAGGGGTTTCTTACTGATATCTCCTTCATCACGATCAGTAAGTCACCCTCTTGCCACCTAGACCTATAGACAGGAAGCACAAATATATATAAATTGTAATAAATATACCCTTTTGAACTGGAACACTAATCAATGCTAAATAGTATAATTTACCCCTTTTCTGTTAAACTGATGGTGTTTTTTTGTTGTTGTTTTTGTGGCGGTTGAAATTTTTGATTTCGTTATGTTACCTGATGATCCCAATGTCTGACTAAATATATAAAAAACTTTACAACTAATTCCTATTGCAAGATCTACTAGTCTAGCAAACTATATAATTATTAAGGCTAAAATATGATCTAAAAATATGATATAAAAATTCTCGGATCCGGGTTAATCACTAACGGTAATTTTCTGCGCATGCGCGATTTACCGCAGTGAAAACAAACGGTAAGTCGTCCACGTATTACTTCCTGAATATGAAGGAGATGTAGTATTCAACATGCGTTAGACCTATGTACGTTCCCAAGCCTTATGGAAATAGCGAATTCCTATTCTCCATATGCCCACTTTAGCACACAATAGCCTAGACTCTAAACAACAGTGTAGCATGGAGCGTATTTTCATGTAGCACACTGTAGTGAGGCTCATCAATGTCTGTTGTCGAGTGTAGCAAGTTCTTTCTTACCTTGTAGTACAATTTAGTAAAGCGTAATTTTTCGTAGCGATGTGTAGCGGTACGTTATTTTCTATAGCAGGCCGTAGTAGAACGTATTTCTTTGTAGTAGAGGGTGGTAGCCTGTAGTAGCATGTAGTAGAGTGTAGTAGCCTGTAGTAGAGCATAGTAGAGCGTATTTTTCTGTAGTACAGTGTAGTAGCCTGTAGTAGAGTGTAGTAGCCTGCAGTAGAGTGTAGTAGCCTGCAGTAGAGCGTAGTAGCTTGTCGTAGAGTGTAGTAGAGCGTATTTCTCTGTAGTAGAGTGTAGTAGCCTGTAGTAGAGTGTAGTAGCTTGTAGTAGAGTGTAGTATCCTGTAGTAGATCGTAGTAGAATGTATTTCTCTGTAGTAAAGCGTATTTCTCTGTAGTAAAGCGTATTTCTCTGTAGTAGAGTGTAGTAGCTTGTAGTAGAGTGTAGTAGCCTGTAGTAGAACGTAGTAGAATGTTTTTCTCTGTAGTAAAGCGTATTTCTCTGTAGTAGAGTGTAGTAGATTGTAGTAGCCTGTAGTAGAGTGTAGTAGCCTTTAGTAGAGCGTAGTAGAATGTATTTCTCTGTAGTAAAGCGTATTTCTCTGTAGTAGGGTGTAGTAGCCTGTAGTAAAGCGTATTTTTCTGTAGTAGAGTGTAGTAGCTTGTAGTAGAGTGTAGTAGCCTGTAGTAGAGCGTAGTAGAAAATAATTTTTCTGTAGTAGAGCGTATTTCTCTGTAGTAGAGTGTAGTAGCTTGTAGTAAAGTGTAGTAGCCTGTAGTAGAGTGTAGTAGATGCTTCTAATACTTTTAGAGGAAGTCTTCGCCCACGAACAAATCTCATCCCTCCGTACTCATCCCGCATGGCTTTGCCCACATTAATAATAACTCATTTTTCTAAAAAGAACAACAAACATAAAGAAATATTTCTTGACAGAATTAAAATGAGAATGCGCTAACACATTAACAAATAAGATAAAAAATAATAACCAAGAGAATCCAAGTCTAGGTGGTTCTTACAAAAAAACTGTCACTTCATTCCTCACACACTCTTTTTTTCTATTACGAGAGCAAAATATACACTACTATACATTTTCTATTGTTAAATTGAAAAAATCGGGAAATGAAACATCTCAATCTCATCAACCACATGCTATTTGTTGCGAAGTGCTATTCGGTCTTCTGAACAAGAGAAACATCCTGACTTATCCATACAAGTTTCGGCAATTGCTTTTGGTAGCTCAATGTTTGATTGCAATCGATTTGGAGAATACGGATGGTTGTTTACGATAGATTAAAGCCCTTTTAGAGTCCCGTTTCTCATATTTAAAGCTGATCACGCTGGACAGCCATCCCAGCTCGTATTTTTCGTGCCTTGTTGAATCAGACGAAACACTTTTTGTAAAGGAGATTGCAACAAAGAAAGTAGTTAAAGACATGTAACGTCTTTTTCAAAATGATATTTTATATCAACTTTCTGAAAATATATGTAAGCATGTTTTAAAATTTATTTGTTCTGAAGCGTCTTTTATACGTTCTTACTGTTGTGCAACAGTCAATGATGAAACCTTCGATAAAAGCATCGCCACTATCATCAGAAGTCGACAATATCGAAGTAATATGAGAGAATGTCATTAGCAGCGTCAAGGAAGGAAGCCCTGGCCAAGTTCTTACCCAGTATTTTTTTGAATTGTTTGGCAATTGGGTTAAGAGTCACACTGACTGACTATAAACATAACTGGCCTGTATCTATTCTTGTTATCTCTAAATCACTCTTTTCGACCTTTGATTTTATCGACATCTTTCTTTTACAGTTGTTAGCGTTTCGATATATTGCATCAAGATCAGATAGATCTGTTACAGGTTTGGTCCTAGGAAAACGTTAGAGAATGTAGGCAATCAATCTGACACTGATAGTGATATTTATTATATTATATTATATTATCCTGTTTGTATTTGTTGAAACATCTCGTTTCTTATGTAATATTTTTTATATTTTCAGCTATACAATTTATTTTACTTTAAATAGATGTGCAGCCGTACTTTCATTTGGATAGCCGTACCTAATCTAATTTCGTTTTTATGGAACAATTTTAGCATTTGAAGATGTTTCTTTATACGATAGGACCTAGCCGTACCTTAATATTTTCCAACCGTACCTTATTTTGGCCAAACGTACTTAACTTAATTTCGTTTTTATTAAACATATTTTAGCCTTTAAAGTTGTTTCTTATATGATAGGACCCAACCTTAAAATATATGTTGTCTTATAATTTTCATATTTTTCCTCTCTTTTCCTAACCTATCCTCTTTATTTTACTTTACTTGATGAGTCGCATTGAAGTTCACCGCTCGTACTAACCACCTTTTTATTGCCAGCCGTACTTAAATTGTTGATTTGGGAATCACCTTCCCGCGCTCTCCCCCGTTTGGTTTCTATAAGAGCAAGATGTTTTGTTAACATTTTTCGTATTTTGCGGGTTCATTGGCGATTGAGAGACAGAAATTCAGTGACAAAACAAATTTACCACTACGATTAGCTCAGTTTTTCTCCATTAAAATACATTACCTCACCTTAAAAAGAAAAGTGTAGTTACGTACGGCTAAGGTACGGCTTAGGTACGGCTGTTATGTACGGCTAGCTTTACCTAACCTTCAAGAAGTCATATGTATGCCTGGTAAAAGTGTTTCTTTTAAATTAAATGACTACAAGGAAGACCTTTGTAAACCATATTCCCAAATTTTATTTTACCTGTGTTTGTCATCACAATTTTATTATAATAGCAAAAAAAGTGACAAAATCGATTACATCAATGTTGAAAATACGTCCACCAGAGTTGATAATGGTTACAATTTTTTGACAACAATTGACGATGTAGACAATCCATTCGGCTTACTTAATGATGGACACGGTTGCAGTTCTATCCCTTCAACAGAGTATAACAGTACACACAGTGCATTTCTTACACTTGATAACAACATCTATTCAATTGAAAATTATATTGACAATGGACCATCTTTAACAGACAAACTTGAAAACTCGCAGGCATCTCTAAAAATAGTAGGAACTGTGGAGCTTTCAGTGAGTCGGAGAAAAATTTGGCTTGACACATTAGAGAAATTACAACGTTTATACAGTAGAGTCTCCATAACTCGAACAGCCACGGGGAAAAGGAAATCGTTCGAGTTATGGAGACATTCGAGTTGTAGAGGTTTTCAACTTTTAGCGCAATATCCTCCCTTTACGTGAACCAGCTGGATAAAAACGTTATATTTAATCTTAAGTCTAACTTTAAGGCGGCTATTAGGTTAATGAAAGTCAAAACAATACACTTTTAATGAATTTTTTAATGTTTATTTAGAAAAGAAGTCGGTGATAACTGTTTGCTTACAACTCATATCAAAATCTTTGGCGATATTACGATTCAAGTCCCTCAGGGAAGCTATCATTTCTTCTTCAAAATGTGAAAAAATACTCAAGTCTTCGAAGACGTTGATAGCTGTACGCACTTGCTCGGCCGTCGGTCTTGTGATCTTATCTTCTTCCTCCTTGTCTTCTTCGTCGACCTCTTCTAATTCTTCGTCTTGAGTCCCAGTGATCTCAGCAATGATGTCAGCAGTCTTCAGACGCCCATGGGATGTACTGACTTCAATGTCAAAATCAATGAAATCTTCAGTTGATAAGTCAGGATCAATGTGGTCAGGAAACCTTCGTTTTATGTAAGAGAGTTCAGCATCGAGGGTTGGAATTGGGTCTTCTTCTACTTCGCTGGTTAAACTTTTAAAAGGGTCGTCATCTTCGTTGATCGCTCTTTCTGCATCCTTTTGGGAAATTCCTGATTTTCGAAAGCAATTGGTGAATGTTTTGTTGGAAACATCATCCCATGCTTTCCTTAGCATGTACATAGCTCCAAGAATCGAGAACTTCGGAGTCGATTTTTCCTCGTCCAAGGCTTTTATCAATTTCCGCACTGCTAGCGATCGATATTTTGCTTTCAGGGCGCGGATAATTCCTTGGTCCATAGGTTGGGTTAGGGACGTGGTATTTGGAGGAAGAAAGATCAATTCTACCCATTCCAGGTTTTCAACATGAGGATGTGCGGTACAATTGTCAATAATCAAAGCAATTTTTCGCTTAGAGACAGAGAATTTTCGATCAAGCTCGCGTACCCACTCTTCGAACAGCTCTCCAGACATCCAACTCTTCTTTTGCGAACGGTATCGACAGGGTAGTGTTTTGACACCTTTAAAGCAACGAGGGTTGGCGGACTTGCCGATTACAAACATTGGCAATCGTTCCCCCAAGGCATTACCAGCAGCTAAACCAGTAAGTCTAACTTTGCTGTGTTTTCCTCCAGAACACTTATCACCTTTCATGTGCAAAGTTTTACTGGGAAGGCATTGAAAGAAAAGCCCAAATTCGTCGGCGTTAAAAATGTCTTCCAGAGGATAGCGGGAGAGAATGGTTGGTAATGTTGTCTCCGACCATGGCGCTGTCATTTCCTCAGTGACGGACCGTGATTCTCCAGCGATGGTTTTGAAGGATACTCCATACCTGAAAGGAATGGATGAGAAAAACGTTTATCTCTGTAGTTGTGACTAGTGTAGATGGAGCTTTACATTTTGTTTGATTCGAATCATGGAATTCTAAATTTAGAATGCCATGGCCATGATTCGAATAGAAAACATTCGATTGTTACCATGTTTTGATTTGTGAAAGAATTCAAATAGAAAAAGATTCGATTTTTACCAAGTTTCGAAGTTTTGACGAGTGAAAGAAAGCATGGAAGCCATGAAAGTCCAACAAGTCAAAAGATTAACAGACATTATTTGTTGTATAGAACTTCCTATCATTAAACTTACTACGTACGAAATCGACGCTTTTGTCATGGGGTATCATGTTTATAAAAGTAATTGGACACCCTCTGTTGGAGATGAATTTTATGGTTTCATGGAACCAACAAATAAAATGGATAAATATGCAGTTGCAGTCAAGAAAAATGATGGAGAAATCATTGGACATCTACCACTAGGAAAGTCAGGACGCTTTGCAAAAGTCATATTTTACTTTCTGAAGAATGACAGCTTCAATGTATGCAAAATAACAATTACTGGAAAGTCATTGAATGCTGGTGATGGATTAGGGATGAAAGTCCCATGCAAATTATCCTTCCTCTCTGAAAGAGAGTCTATTGATATTTTGAAAAAACAACTACCAAAGCTATTGTAACATTTTTTTAGATTTTATCTTCACGAAGATAAACAAACAAAATCTTAGTCAACTAACCTGGTTTTCCATTTAGCCATCCACCCCTGACAAGCTTGAAATGACTCGACACCCAACGCTTTGGCAAACTCAAGAGCTTTCTCTTTCAGCATCGGGCCACTGATTGGGATATTCTCACTCCTCATCATAAGTAACCATTTATGAACAGCTTTGTTCACATCTTCGAATTTTTCTGGCTTTGATCTCTTCGATGTTTGCCCGTTGTTAAACTGCTTGTAAATCTTTTCTTTATTTTTTTTCCAAGTTGACAGGGTGCTTGGAGGAATTTTGAACTCTTTTGCCACATCCTTTGGCGCAGTACCCTTTTCCAACGCTTTAAGAGCTTTGTACTTGATTTTGCACGACTTATTGTCAATTCGACGCTTTGATCCTGCCACAGACGACATTGTTATGAGAGTGTCTTTCTTTTGAAATTCTTTAGATTTTCTCGAAAACGTTCGAAAAAGACGTTCGAAAGGTTTGGATGACGCATCATTAATCATTCGAATTAATAATAAGGCCTGCAAAACACGTATTAACAAGATTTTTAGACCCAATTTATCAGGAAAACTGTTCGAATTTTGATTATGATGTCAGAAAATTCGAGTTATGGAGAGAAAAGTCTCCAAGGGACAAAAAAATTTGTTCGAGTTAAGGGAAGATTCGAGTTATGGAGGTTCGAGTTGTAGAGGTTTTTTTATAAGAGTTTATTAGGAAATTTTCACGGTGCCAACGAATTTGTTCGAGTTAAGGAGAGATTCGAGTTATAGAGGTTCGAGTTATGGAGACTCTACTGTATCATGAAGGTGTTAAACCGTTTACAATTACATTCATTGGTGAAGAAGCACAAGATGGTGGTGGGCCACTTAAAGAGCTCTTTGCAGCACTTTTTGATGATGTGAAAAAATATTTATTGCAATCAGGTGATAATGGCTCAACATTCCAGCATGACTTCGAGAAATTACAAAAAGGACATTTCAAATTATTTGGTAACCTAGTGTCATTAGCACTTATCATGAGTTGTGCTGGGCCAAGGTATTTTATGCCTTGTGTTGTATCGATGCTCTTGGATGGTGGTACAGAAGTTTTCAAAGTCGATGACGTCCCCGACAAAAACTTAAAACTATATTAGCTGCCACCAGACAATGCTGCCTTCAAGACAGCTATACAGCTATTCCCAGAGAGATACGCTTTAGGAGTTACAAAAGTCAATGTAAGTTTAACATCATCAGACACTGCTGTTTATCCACTTGTGCAGAAGAAATTGCCTCATTTTTAAGTGGGTTGGATATTCTTGGAATGTTAACAATTTTAAAAACACATTACAAAGAAAGTGAAATCGAATTCGCTATTTCCAAATCATGTCAATCCTCAGATGTATAGAAAATTTACACTACAGTAGAATACACAAGTAATACAGAAGATAAATCACTACGTGAAGCAGAAGAAGACATATGTTACAACTGGACAAATTTTTTAGAAATTTTAGAGCACGAGGGATAAAAAAAAGTCAAAATTATTTGTCTGAACGAAGAAAGGGCATGAGTCAAACAAAGAGCATGTAATCACTTTAAGTGATGTTGTTCAATTTTGTACTGGTTCAAAATTTGTTTTGTCATCAATGTATGGAAAAGGGAAAATATCTTTTAATCATGTCAATGATGAGCAGTTTGGGAAATGTGTCAATGTAAGCATATGCTTAATGATCATGACATTCCCAGTAACACCAAGATACTTGGAGAATTTTACTGAAAGTTTTTGTACAGATATCTGCCTGGATTTGGACAAATTTGATCAACTTGTGTTTATGAAGTATATGTGTAGAAATTTTTGAAGGTTTTATTGCATTTATAATTTATGATGAGTTTTAGATATATATAATCAGGGAGGAATGAAAATTTTAATTTATAATTAAGGGGTGAAAATAACTTTTCTATGTGCTAGTTAATTCTCTTGAATACACGAACACCTAAATACATGAACTCATAATTTTTACTACTCTTTCTCCCTGATGCATATGAATAAGTCGATTATTTTTTGTTTATTCACTTCTTCAACACCATGTCATGTTAGTTGCATTTTGGTATATTATATATTTATTTGGTATATTATATATATATTGAAAAAAGTCTTCACAAGAGACAGTATATTGTACTTTTTATGTTTGACATAAATTTTGTTAATGTTCATATGCAGACTCCTTTTCTTACTACTTATGTTTGACTGCACGCCAATATCATTCGACTTACATGAAAAATAGGCTTGTTTATACTACTATGTTATATTTCTATGGATGAAAATTATGTTATTAGTTTCAAATGTCTCTTTTCTATGTTCATAGTTTATACACAAAGTTTTGTTATCTGTTCGAACAAACCCTGACCATTGTGCCATTTTTTTGGTGGATATTCCATGTTCTCTGATTGTACCACATATTTAAAATATTGAAGAAGTTCAGTATGGACCTCTGTCATAGCGTTCCTACCTTCTGAAATTACATCTCTTTGCGATGTTAATTTATGTATATCATCTTCTGATATCAAGCGTTTTTGGTCATTAGCATTAACTGCAGTTGGCAAGTAAAATAAGATATCTGGAATTCCACTCACACTGTCGTGGCGGGACTTTCGTATAAAGTGGGTATTCCATTGGTAGCGAACCTGGTATAGTTGAGATTGTAATAAATCAGAAAACACAAACCAAACACATTCCTCATGAATGTGATTCCCCGGCAATAACACTCCTTTCTCTACCATATTCTTTAAAAAAATTATTATCCAACTTGTAAAAGATCGTCGATAGAAGGACTACCAATTTTCGATCCTTTGATTGGACAGCGATGACTCATATCTGTGTGCGTTAGCGTCTTGTGTTAAGTAACACCGCATATCAGCCATAACACCGTTTTCGGTACCACAATCTGTTTGAACTAAAAGTGGACAAAACCCTAACTCTTTTACTTTTTCTAAGAACAAGTGAGCAGATACTAGTGGGTTGTTATTGCTCCTGGAAACTTTCAACCATAAAACTTTTCGCGAGAAACCATCAATACAACCGTGAATGGTTTCAGTTTATCATACCCATCCACATGCCAGCAATTGTTAGGACCGGGTGATGTGTATTCTCTACGGCGTAGACGGCGCGATCTTCTTTGTTCAGTACCATCCGGGTCTAACTCTCTTAGCAGTTGCATCACGGTGTCACGTGTAGCCATTATGAACATCGAAGTGAATGCCAAAGCCCTTGGTATCCTTTCACTGCAGCTGGACCTTGTAGTTCTTGTTCAATTATACTACGTAAAACTGCCTCGTTAACATTACTACGTCTCCTTTTCAACCCAAGACTTTGACATTAATGTGCTGACATATTCTTAAAAACAGAGAACGATTGCATTGTATGGGAAATGCTTCCCAAAGTAGCGTAATACGGGGCAAGATGGGACACTTAAGGTTATTTTCCTAAATAACACCTGCTGTTAAAATGAAGTAGTTTAGAATTTCACCTGAAATGAACCTATACCTATTACAATTTATGTGCAGCCAAATAATCAGCAAAAAACTATCATCAAATTTGGGAAAAATGACTAAAACGTAATGGGGAGGTGTTGTCCCATCTTGCCCCGCAATCGGGGTAGAATGGGACATGAAAAAAAAAGTTAAATTAAGCAGATCATGTTTATTTTATAATAAAAGTTACAATAATATATCATGGATGCCTACCGTAAACACACACAAAATTATTAGAGAAGAAAGCATGTTACAAAAAGTTATATTATAAGTGGTCAATCGAAAAGGTAAAAAATAGTAGCCACTTTAATTGGAGAAACTTTCGCCAGAGAAAGTTTCGCGAATTCGCGATTTTTCGCCATTTTCGCAAAAGTTTATCTCGCGAAAATTTGCGAGTTTCTTAATTCGCGAAACTTTATCTCGCGAAATTTTCCGAATTTCTTCATTCGCGAAAGTTTATCCAGTAAGCTATTTTATCATTTTTCACCAAAAACGCACAAAATACTTAGAAATCTTATTTCGAGAAAGAAAATTTATAACATTTACAATCGAATCCAGTATTCAATACTAATATCTGTGTTGATACAAAGATACAAAAAAATTAATCTATGACGATAGTCTCTGTGTTTTCGTCTCGTCTTTTCATGTTTTCGTTATTTGCGTCTTCACTCTTTGACCTTTTCGATTCTTTGTTTTTATATAACATGTCTCTTATGTCATGTGATTTTGTCTCTTTCACCTTTTTTCTTTTCTCACCATTTGGTAAATTCTTCTTGTAAATCTCATGGGATACACATTCGACCTCCAATTCGTCCGCAAAGATAGAACCAAGGATGATGGGTGCTGTTGGTTCACTGTACACTGCGTCTACTAGTTCCATTAGGCGGTCAAGAAGTTGTCCATTTTTCAATGTTGGAGACATTTCCACCGTCACTTTACAGGGAATTTCTATGCCGCCTTGAACCAATGGTGATTTTCTGTAGTGTGTCGATGTCAAAACTGCCAGAATTCTTGCCCCTCTGTCCAAAATAAACTTTAGAGTTCTTGAAAGCTCACGTGGCAAATGACCAACAATTGTACCATCTTCTTGACACGTTTTGATGGCAAAATAGTCGAAGGCATTGTTTTCTTCGTGGAGGCAAAAAAGCTTTTCTTCCTTTTGAGGAGACCAATATTTTCTGAAATAATGGAAACCACGAACAGCCGCATCAAATGTTCTTGACAACATTCTTACTGGCCTCTTCAATCATCAATGATAACAAAGTTTCGAATGTTATTGTTAAAACAATAGAAAGAGGATGATATTTTCGAATGTTATTTTTGAAACAATAGAGGATGAGATTAAACAATAGAAAGAGACTCTCCTTCGTGGGACTTATTTCTGTAGTTAGCTTTATTTTGCAGCATTATTACCTTTGGTGGAGGGTGTCCAAAAATTGATACGTTTGTTTATTTCCGTAAAAACTCTCTACTCTCGTAATTTCATATCGGAGTGAACAAGATGTCGTTTCTAAGAGCTTCTGTAAAGAAACAAACAACTATCACTGCAGAAAAAAGTAATGAAAAACAAAACTCTCAAGAAGAAAATGAAAAGCAAAACTCTCAAGAAGAAAATGAAAAGCAAAACTCACAAGAAGGAAATGAGAAAGGTATGAATCATAATGAAAATTTATTTTGCTTTATTTAGAGGTTTGAGATTATTATCGCTTAAAAAGTACCTAACAGTACAGTACTACTCAAATCTTAAGTAAATACTACTCTAATCTTAGGAAATGCTTCGAACAACACTACACTTGGCGATATCGATTTTGAAACAATGCAGGATGGAAAAGCTGCCAAGTCTGCAACTTACATCAAATGGACCGACGAGAACCGTTATACGATTGGGAAGTTTGCCTCTGAACATGGAAACACTTCAGCTGTCCGGCATTTTCGGAAGCAATTCCCAAACATAAAAGAAAGTACTGTAAGGGATTTCAAAAAAAAGTATGAAAGGCTTATTCAAGAAGCAAAAAAAAGAAATGTCGAACCACCTAAAATGATCGAAAAGTACAGTTCAAAGACTGGACGACCTTTGCTCTTAGGAAAATTTAATCATATGGTCCAAACGTACATCGAAGGAATGAGCAATCGGGGTGCTGTTATAACCTGGTCTATCGCTAATGCCGCCGCTAAAGCCTTGATCAGAAAATACCCTAACATTATAGGAGACATCAATCTTGAATCTTCGTATTGGTCGCAGAGTTTATTTCGAAGAATGGGATTTTGTCGTCGCCGAAAAACTTGTGCCAAAATTGATCTCCCAGAATCTGCCCGAAAAGAGATCGAGTACCTTTTCTTGTACGAAATTGTATCAAAAGTGGAGAAGTACACGATTCCAGATTGTTTGATAATCAACTTCGACCAAACACCATTGAAAATGGTTCAATGTGGAAACAGCACCCTTGCAAAGAAAAACAGCAAAGCAGTTACAATTGTAGGAGCTGATGATAAGAGATCTATAACAGCCACTTTTTCTGTTACCTTATCAGGAAAATTTCTCCCAATGCAATTAATTTACGGTGGGAAAACATTGCAAAGTTTATCGCGTTACAAGTTCCCCAAAGATTTTTCCTTAAGTGTAAACAGGAAACACTTTTCCAACACCACCGAGTCCATTAAATTGCTGAATGAAGTAATTGTTCCGTATGTTAAAAAAGAGCGGGAGCTAAAAGGTCTTGATAAACGACAAAAGGCACTTGTGATAATGGACGTATTCACGGGGCAAATGACTTCCGAAGTCAAAGAAGTTTTAGAGAAAAACGACATATTAGTTACCAATGTTCCTGCAAACATGACCCGTTTTTATCAGCCATTAGATCTTACAGTAAATGGGAGCGCCAAAAGATTTATTGCGAAGAAATTCCATAACTGGTACTCGCAACAATATCCGATGAGCTCGAATCTGGCAAGTCATTGGAAGAAATCGAAATCAAACTGCGTCTTTCTACCCTCAAACCACTACACGCGGGTTGGATAATGGATTTCTACAACTACATAACGTCAGGCGAAGGAAAAAAAGTCGCCATGAATGGTTGGAAAAGTGCAGGCACTTACGATGCTTTAAAGCAAGGCACCGAAAAATTACCAAACATAGATCCTTTTCATGATATTGATCCGCTGATGGGTAACAATCCTTCAACTGTTGCAACAAATTTAGACGCAGTCTGTCAGCTACGCCAGGAACAGTTTGATTCATTTCGCAGCCAGAGAGATATCAACGGAGATTACGAAGATGATGAGGAAGTATGGCAGCCTGAAGAACATCATACCAATGCATTCGATCTATTTGACGATTTTGATGACGAAACATCTTTGTAAAATATAAGAGTTTTTGAAAACTTATATTATGGCTAGAGAAAGTGACGATTATGCTAAGAATTTTGAAGTTTTTTCTAACAGAAAAATCCTTGTTCGCGAAAGTTTATCTCGCGAAATTTTCCGAATTTCTATCTTCGCGAAAGTTTATCCAAAAAATTTCGCGAATTTTTTTTCTCGCGAAACTTTCTCTCGCGAAAGTTTCTCCAATTAAAGTATATATATATATTAACATAAGTCACATAGAGTTTCACCACCTGGAAACGTGCAGCACACTTCGTGGCACCAGGTCACACAACATACACAATGGACCCACTTTTCACCCTCCTTTGCATTGCTCCACAGTCCGTTGCAAACATAACACACCCAGTCTTCAAGAACAAGCTTTACTTTTGCTTTCGATTTACCTTTCCCGCGATCCTTTTTTGGTTTTAAGCATTTTTTTATTTATATTTTCCTTTATTTTGTTCTTCTTCGGCAAATTTTCTTCCAACATATTACGATGTGGTGATGCTGTTATAATAATTGATTTCTCACCCTTTTTTGCTGGCATTTTAACGTTTGGTACAGGAACAATGTTTTCAGAACTTGTTTCAAAGGAAAATTGAACAGCTTTTGAAGATGAAGGTTCTTCAACAGGTGTTGAAGAGAGCACAACAGGTGATGATTGAGGTGTGTTGGTAACAGTGGACGATTGAGGTGCAGTGGTAACATTGGGTAAAGTGGTCTCGACTGATAAACGTGCATCATCAGCATATTCACTATCAGGAATAACATCACGATTTAATGGTACAATTCCACTTGTTCTAAAACCAGAAACTGCATTTTGAGTTGTCGCTGCTTTACAATATGCAGTTGAAAAAATTTCACCAATCTGGTCAACACTTATTTTACGTCCCGGGTGTTCCCTCATCCATAGACTACATTCTATGTGAAAAGCAGTCTTCAGTGGCTTAAAAAAACTTCGATCTAGAGGTTGTAACTTATGGGAGGTGTGCGGTGGTAGGGACAATAAAACCATACCATTCTCTCTGCAATAATCTATAGTTTCTATGTTTTTCGTATGTGTAACATGACCATTAAGAATCAGTAAGACTTTCTGATCCTTTAAATAACGTACATGTACACGAAAGTGTTTGATATATGTGAGAAAAAGTTTAGTTGTTATCCAGCCATTGTCCGAGCACCCTCCTATTGTACCAGGTGGGGCATCAATGAGTTCAGGTTTCATTCTTTTCCTTTTAAAAATCAGTAAAGGTGGCACATAATTTCCTGTAGCACTGGTGCAACACACAATTGTTGTAGTGACTCCCTTCTCACCGCTGGTAGCTGAGGAGACACAGTGTTTGCCTTTTAGGGCAATCACCTTTATTAGTTTGTGTACTGCTGTTATGCCAGATTCATCACAATTATAAATTTGGTGGATCGAAATTTATAAGTGTCTAAAATATTTTCTAAATTGGTGAAATAGTTTGATAGACTCTCGGTTAAGTCCATAAATTCGATTAAGAGCAACGCCCTGTGGTTCTCGTAAAGATAAAATTGGGTTTCTTTTAAGAAATCCTTCAACAAAATCTCTTCCAGCAAGACCCGAGACCACATTGAAAGGGTGAGGAATCTTGTTTTTATCGACATATTGAAAAACAATACGTTGAATGTCATTAATCGTCAAACCATAAAATACAGTGTCCATATCTATAATATACTTGACAAGCTTATCTTCCTGGTCCTTGGTTAGAACTGTCCTTTTAGGACCCAGTATTTTTGTATGTAAGTTATCCTCAATGAGTAACTTTAACTTACCAGTTACCCTTCTGTGAAGAGCATTTTTAGGCACATAGAATGCATCTGCAGCTTTACGTAAACTCATCTCTTTATTTTTGACAGCTCGTATGGCTTCCAGCATTGAATCTTCAGACCACAGCCATCTCTGTGTTTTTCTGACATAATTTCTAACCATTTTGAATTGTAATCTAAAATATAGGAATAAACTTAAGTTGTTCGGAACCAAATCATATACAAAAACAAACCTAGAATAAGGCCCGAAAAATTATACTCTTGTTCCATCTTGCCCCACTATCATAACCTTAAAGTTAACCTAAATTTCCAGGTACCACTGCCCAGTTGAGTTAAAATTATTTTGTAAAGTTCAAGACATACCCTGGCTCTAGCTAAAAACACATAAATAACTTTTAAAACCGTAAATAAAACAAAACACAAGAAATTCTAAAAACTAAAAAGATTTTAGACATAGCTAAAATTTATCGCACATTCCACCCTCCTCACAAAATTATATAAAAAAAGAAAGTTTCAGTTACTTACACGAAGTAGAATGACGTGTTCCACGGCAGCTCTTTATTTTAACACATTGTAAATTGCCGAACGACAGAAAAGCGAATTAAATATAAAAATGTCCCGTCTTACCCCATGTCCCGTCTTGCGCCGCATTACGCTAATAAACTATCAATTCTCGCTCATCTGCTGTAGCTGAAGGACTGTCTGAGGTAGTACATAAGTCTTTTCGTGATCCAC
This sequence comes from Hydractinia symbiolongicarpus, assembly GCF_029227915.1. Lineage (NCBI taxonomy): Eukaryota > Metazoa > Cnidaria > Hydrozoa > Anthoathecata > Hydractiniidae > Hydractinia > Hydractinia symbiolongicarpus. The sequence goes on from NC_079877.1 coordinate 21,542,225, forward strand.
ATTGAGTACAAAATAATAAATCGTCAGATAACTGCCTATCACACTGCGTACAGAATGAATGGAGAAGAAACGGATCAGTGCCATGCTCATATCATTTAATTTTACTTATAAATATTTTTATTCCATTTTTTTTTTGTACTTGTTTTTTCTTTTTTTGATTGGTGAATTTTTTTTTTTTTTTTCGATTTCGATTTTATATTCTCGATCGGAATTTTTTTATTGCTTATAAAGAAATTTAGTTTTCAATTCAAATTTTCGTTTTGGAATTCGAATTCTATTTTTAAGATTTGAATTTTCTTTTCTCGATCCAAATTCTTTTTTCTCCCTTTAGACATTCTTTTCAGTGTCCCCTCTCGGCTTCCGTAGTCAAGTACCAACCAGGAAGGGAAAAATTTCTGTTAGCACCATGTTATGGCTTAGGTATTGGAGTTTGAGAAAAATACGCTAAAAAGGTATGGAACTGTATCACCCCGAAGGGTGATAAGGTTACTATGGGCGACTACCATGATATCTACTTGACCACGGACGTCCTGCTATTAACCGACGTATTCGAAACGTTTCGAGACGTGTGCTTGACAAACTATAAGCTTGATCCTGCACACTTTTACAGTGCACCAGGTCTTGCCTGAAAAGCAGCCGTCAAGTATACCGGAATTAAGCTGGAGCTCCTCACGGACCCTAATATGCTCCTGATGTTCGAGAATGGTATAAGAGGAGGTATAACCCAGGCCGTGCATCGCTATGCGAGGGCTAATAACAAGTCTATGGGAGATCAGTACGATCCAGAGGTTGAATCCTCCTACCTGCAGTACCTCGACGCCAACAACCTCTACGGCCATGCCATGTGTCAAGACCTGCCAACAGATGGCTTCAAATGGGTGCCAAACGTTGAGGAGTTTACAGAAAGGCGAATCGCGAAACTCGTTGAAAAGAACAAGTATGGGTACATTTTAGAAGTTGACATCAACTACCCCTCAAGGCTACACGATACCCATAATGAGTTGCTGTTCTTACCGGAACGTATGGTGATTAAAAAGGTTGAAAAACTGGTACCTAATTTGAAAAACAAGCGTGGATATATGGTACATATCAAAGCCCTTTACGAGGCTATAAAACATGGGCTTGAATTGAAGAGGGTGCACAGGGTCATCCAGTTTAACCAGAAGGCGTGGCTGAAAGGGTATATCGATTACAATAGGAGGCTAAGAACAGCTGCCAACAATGACTTCGAGAAAGACTTTTACAAGCTCATGACCCTCTCAGTGTTTGGCAAGACCATGGAGAACATTAGAAACCACCGCAACATCCAGCTGGTTACCAACGAGGACAAGTATACGAAGCTTGTCATGAAGCCAAATTTCAAGGGTGGAAGCTGGTTTAGCAAGCACCTCCTGGGTGTAGAGATGGGCAAGACGGAGGTCAAGATGAACAAACCTGTATGTATAGGGTAGGCCATATTGGACATGTCAAAGGTGGTGATGTACGAGTTCCACTACGACTATATGCAGCCCAAATATGGTAGCAAACTACAGCTCTGTTACATGGATACAGACAGCTTTGTGTATCACATCCACACAGAGGACTTTTATCGCGACATTGCACAAGATGTCGAGACACGTTTCGACACGAGTGGCTATAATCCAGATGATAGGAGACCTCTTCCTATGGCTAAGAACAAGAAGGTCGTAGGTCTCATGAAGGACGAATTAGCGGGCAAAGTTATGACAGAGTTCATCACTCTGAGGGCCAAGCTATATGCTTATAAGGTGATTGCAAAGCAAAGGCCGTTAAAAGATGCGTAACCAAGAAGTCTGTCTATAGAAGATGCTTGGAGGAGGGCGTTGATATATACAAAAATCAAGTGTTGATTCAGAACAAGAAGCATCAAATATATACCCAAGAGGTATCAATAGGGCAGATGATAAAAGTCTTGTACAATCTGACCAGATTACAACGCTTGCCCGTGGCCATTACCGCCTGGTGTCCGCCCGGGAATAAATGGACATATGCCTACTAATCGCTATACTTCTACCCTATACCCTGATTGCTTTTTGCTTTTTTCGATATCGCCGTACAATAAAGAGAATGTCAGATCTTGCACGAGTATTCGACGAAGCCTCCGCAGAAACCTATGAGCAGATAGAGAAACCCATCGATAACGCCAAGCTTTGAAGGAAGCCATACGCAAAGGCAAGGGGCATCTCCTACCTAAAATATGTACAGAAGGCTTTGTCGACAAGGCCCCTGATGAGGCGGTAAAAAAGGTACATGCTGAGTACGTACAAAGAGAACTCCACGAAAAGGGTGGAAAAACAGCGAAAGCTTTAAGTACCCACGCGGTCCATGTATACACTAATCCGGTGGCCAATTTCGTGGACATCGACAATATCGAGGATCTTCGCAGGGACATCAACAAGGACCCTGTTGTCCGAGATGCCATGGCAGACCCTGGCATTCTTGTGTACTGCACGCTGGGGAAATGTTTAGCACCCCTCTTGGTATTTGGGCATACAGCCCAGCATATCAGTACCAAAAAGGAGGAGGAGGAGGCCGATGCTAAGGAAGATCCATGGGCGGTGCTATAATATAAAGGAGTGAAGAACAGAAACAAGAAGAGTGAGTCATCACAAAGCCAGTAAAGCATCCGGGGTGTGTTGCCCAAGGACACAAGTTGGCGGCACTGATGAAGAAAAGAAAGGAAGAAATGAAACAACAAGAGGGTACTGTAGAGCCTACAGTCAAAATCTCTTCCGGTTCCGGTTCCGTACAGTCAGTCTACATGTATGGTGTAGGCAAGCTGGCCGTGCTTGCCATAGGAGTTGGTATATGGTACAGGTTTGGTAGAGGCCAAAATGAATCTCAAAACCCCTTAGCAGAGCCTCAGCAGGGGAAACAGGGCAAAACTCAGCCACATATTAAGATTTTCAAAATGCTATAATAAATGGCAACAAGCAAGGCGCACATGGATAGCAACATTAGTCCGAAGGAGACCATGGTTATTGACTCTTTATGGGAATCCTTCAGGCTGGTATCGTATACAATCCTGATAGCCATCGGCGAAAAAAATGTTTTGAGAGTTTCCAGGCCCGGAGCAATGTTGGACCTGGAAGACGACCTGAAGCTCGCCGGCTATACGACGGCAGCGATCTTGTTCGACGAATACGCGATCCAGCAGGGTTGGTATAAGAAATCATTGAAACCCTCAAAATAGAGTGTCCGATAAAACTCGTGTTTGTCCCTAAGGACAAAAACGAGTTATGGAAGGAACCAATGGTTGCCCGAGATGTAAACACCTTTTATTTATGGACAATTTCAAGATGAAGCGTAATTGTCAACTAGCGAGAACATGCATCAAATGCCTCTATAAAAAGAAAGTGTCAAAGGAGCGTACAACAAAGTTCCGCCCCAGCAGCCAGCCTCTACATGAGCTCATGGCTATATATAGGGGTCATATTGAAGCCCAGTTTTCCGAGGGGATGAACTGGGAACACTACGAGTTTCTTCATATTCATCACAAGATACCCTATAAATATATAGAAACAGGGAGGTATCCGACGCTTGCTGATGTTGCTAGGGCATTACACAAGACGAGTCTCGGAATAGAACTAAATGGAAAAGGTATGTTCGAAGTGCAGACACGTTTTAACCCTGGACATGTTCAAGATTAGGGGCAATAGTAGAAAGAAGAGTTGTATAGGTTGCCTGGACAAAGCGAAGGGGAAGCGGAGTGCCAAAGACATCAAATACATTGACTACGAGGTAGACCCTCTTAATATTGACAGGGAAATTAGAGGGTTTCAACAGGATGATAACTACATGCTTCTTTACACTCTGCTCACATAAAACATCATACCCCGGTACATTGTATTCATCGGAGCACCTTCTGAGTTTGTCAGCCATGAAAAGGTGAAGCTTGTTGAGAGGTACCGCAAGGTACTGCAGTGTCTACAAGGAAAAATAGCCTATCCTCCACTAATCCTCGAATACCAGACTCGAAATACCAAGTTATGTCCTGCCTGCCGGGGGTCTTTGTTGAACAATCACGGCGGCGTGTTAATGTGTTCTGCATGAGCCGCGATATACCCGAAGGTTCATAAAAAGAATTGGTCCTACCAATAAAATGTTAGACGTCGTGAAGGACCCCCACACGGCAATCTACACTGGCCCGACAAGCTGCGGGAAAACGCAACGTGTCCTGGACCTACTCGAGCAGGAGTAAAAAAAGCACTATCACAATATTGTGATACTATGCCCTACTATACGGTGGAATACCACCTGTTTAGAGAGGGCATCGCTCTTATGTCTTTCTGATCGATCCTAAGAATCAATTGTTTGAATGGATAGCGAAATTTTCGTCGTTACTGGCAGGTGAAAAGACGTTGTTTGTGGTTGACGATATGATAGCTGACGATAGCCTTGATAAGCTTCGACAACCCCTACTTGAATTGGCGGTCTCGGGCAGGCATAGGAGGCATAGTTTGTGGCTCTTAACGCAGTCATATACAGCTCTCCCCAGGAATCTGAGGAGACAGAAAAAAGCCTTGTTTTTGTGGTATCCTAATGAGAGGAGTGACATGAAAATGGTAGACGAGGAAACCAACCTTATTCGGACTGGGGCGAGATCAAAGCTGATCTGAAAAAATCCAAACATGGGTGTTTGTATGTGAGGTTGGAACATCCTAGGACTTGGAAAATCCTTGAATAACCACGATGAAAACCTCTAGCTGAACATTGGTATATAGAAAGATGTCATCGAAAGTTATGTTCAACGCAGGAGCCATCGAGACCCTATCTAGCAATCAAAATCAACCTATGTTCAAACGTGTCGATATTGGTAGGTTTTTGGGGCTCGTTGATATTCGTCACATGTTTTTAGATGTTGAGACCACGACATTATAAGGGGAGGGGTTGGGAACCCACCACTAAATGAGTCCCAAAATAGCATGACGCTTTCGTGACATTAGATGATGCCTTAGAGATTATCCGTGGTTCCCGGAAACCAAAGGCTGTAGGGCTAATCAAATGGCTGGCTAGGACAGGTGTGAAAAAAACTACAAGATGTAATTAAAGAGCATCGCCAGACCATCGAAGACAGGAATATAGACATCACCATTCTCGAGAACGATCTAGACGATAGAGAAAACCAACTCATGGCACTCGGGGATGAAATTGATGAGCTCCAGCAACGTGCCGTGTCCTACCTCGAAGATCCCGGAAAAGATAACAGTATGGTAATTATCCAGAAGAACAACGACGATCCCTTCCAATACCTTGCCATTTGTGGTCAACAGGGGTATGTAGCGCAAAAAATACGGAACAAGCTTGTTGACTACTCAAAGGATGAGATTGTCGTACTGCAGAGACTCCAAATGCTTTTGTACACTACAACTGGCTTCGGGAACGTGGATGTATCGAGGTAAACCCAGAGGGTGTGAGACATTTTAGGCTTGGTGAAGACTACACGCATGAACGTCTCCTAGGGCTCGCGGAATGATATGACGCTATTACTGGTCCCGGAGGTGTACTCAGATCTGAGTACACCCAACCGAACACAGTTTTTACTACTCTTGAGGGTAGTAAAAATGATAGGCAAAAGTGAGGGGGTCTACCACTCTTTAACACCATCTGGAGGTACCTGAGCATCTTCACGAATAAGCATCAATTCCTCCGAGACGAAGCTACGATCAGGACCGTCTTTTAAATAGTACAGCACGCGACTGCCTGCTATACGATTCAACCTATAAATTTTCCTGCTCCGGAAAGCATCTGTAGCACGTCGTCTCGCATCACCGTGCTCCTCTCCTGGTTGTAGCAAATACAAGTACAAACCATCGTCAGGTAATGGTTTTTCCTCTGAGTATTCTTCGTTTTTCGCGAGCGGTACCTCATCGAGTTTGATCGCTTTGTATTGTTGAGACTTTTGACTATAGTATATAGGTTTTTCACCCATATACTGCTGATCTCCTCAGAGACCAACTCTTGCGCATCTTGAGGCTTGAAGAGTCTTTCGGCAAGTACCCTGTTGTACGACTCTACAAAGGCCGTGAACGTATGTTGATATTTGGTGGTAGCCCGTTTAATTTTCACACCCTTGTCCCCCGGCAACCTCGTTACATCTGACTTGAATTTGGAACCATTGTCACACTGAAAGGTTTTTGGGTATCGTAAAGATCCTGCTTTGTAGATGTCTTTGATCATGTCCGCGATTTCGCTGGCTTTTTTGGTACGTAGAGGTCTCGCTACTTTGTACCTTGAAGCCACGTCAATGCCTGTCAGAATATACTTGTACTCATTACCATACAACCGATCATGGGGCAAGTGCACTAGATCAAACTGATGCATCTCATTCGGTCTCGTAATGGTAAAATGCGGGTAGTCAATACGTTTCAGGCCTTTTTTATGTATCAGCCAGAGCAACTGACGAGACAGCCAATGAGTGACTAGCTTTTTGGAGAGGCCGCTCTCCTTCGCGAGCAATTTGATGGCCTTTCGCCTCGTCCACACATGTTCTGGGGTATAATATATATTGCTTAGCTTTTCAGCCTCTTCTTCCGTAACAATATGTAATGCTTTTAACACGTCTTTATTATACATGTTAAAAACGTTCTTACAAATACTTGTACGCCACAAACAACAGGGACAGTGATCCAACAATGAACGTGAGTTCCCCATCTTTTTGCTAGGGAGAAGGCGTATAATAGTTGGACAGCTTAGGTACCTTACTATTTGAGGCTATATAATATTTATACATGTCGTCATCCAATTCTCTCAGACTCTTACCAGCCTTTAGTTGCAAATTACTTTGCTCGTTAAACCAGTCCAATTTGGCTTGTCTGTCCCGTACCCATTGAACCTGGGCATGTTGGAGCTTTTCCATTGCCTCATCGTGCCTTCTCCTCTCGGCCTCGCCGTGCCCTGCAAGCTTAGAAAACAAGAAGTTTGTGCCGCTGAATGCCAGGGCGTTAATTAGCGCACCCTGCCATAATTGCCAATGTAGCCATTTTATTTTATATTATACTCCACGCTATGAAAACGGCCGTCTAGTATGTTCAGCTGGGCGTCTTGAAGCAAGTACACGTAGCACCTGAAATCTCCGGTGCCGTCGGCTTTTTTAGTCATTTGGGGAGGGTGATGCTGTCACTAAGCATATGCAGGGGTCTTTTAGAGCCATGTAGGGTATCATCAGCGGAGGCCCGGAAATGGATAAATAACGCGTACCATTCATTGAAGAATTGCCCAATCGTGACGTTAGAGTCGTGGCTGCCGAATAAATTGACGACTTGCCTCGATCCCAGGACATGTTGTCTCCTTTTGCATGTCGGACGGCGAGACGAACATGGCCCTGGTGAAGGCTGGTCAAAAATCTTTGGTTTTCGCAGATTTTTAATTAATGCCATCGTGTCTCGTTTAGTCCTTCAAGCGATGTTCCGACCCATATTGTCCGGCCGACCCATGTTGTCCGATGAACGGCAACAACCCATATTGTCCGAATCCAACCCATATTGTCGGGATAAGTAAAATACACTTATCGCTTGATTATTTTTCAGAAAATTAATCTTTTGTTAATGCGGATTGTTGACACCCTGGGTAAGACCTTTCAACAAAATTTACAAGGTAACGCAAGTCACGTCCTCATCTAAACCTTTTTGGACAACATGGGCAGGCATATAACCTCTACCCATATTGTCCTAAACTATCTCGGACAACATGGGCAGGCATATACCCTCTACCCATATTTTCCTAAACTTTATCTACCAACAATGTGTAAGAAAAAATAATATGTGCACAATACATAAAACACCTAACACAATAGAGACATTTAAAAACCTTGGGACTGGGAATGACCAGGAGCACCATGAACGAATGTTGTTTTTCCTGGCCAGGATGCAGCGACATGTTCCATGACACCATTAACAAATTCTCTCCCATTGTCTGAGTGTATGATTTTTGGCAGTCTAAACACACTCAAAAACCTATCTTTAAATCTTTCGGATGTTTCTTCAGCTGTTTTTTTACCCAAGGGAACAGCACACGGAATTTCGAAAAATGGTCAACTATGTGACCAATATATTTGTAAATTCCATCAGGTTTTGATTTCATATCAATCAAGTCAATCTGAAATTTAAGCCAATATATAGGGAACAGTAACTATGATACCAATTTATATCAAAAACTTCTATTTGAGCATTATATGTAAAAGTAATTAGATACAACTAAAACAGTTTTTTTACAATGTTACCTGAATTCTTTGAAGAAAACCAGTTGAGATAATGTGCTTCAGAGGAGCCTTTTTCAGTTGGACACAGACAGTACAATGCCTTGTGTAACACTCCACAGCCTCTTTCGGAATGTTGCTGTATGTTCTACTAATCTGAAACATGTGAAGGAATTATACAGAATCTGATTAGGATTTGACAGGCTTGTTTTTTTAAACATATTTATTTTTTTATAATTTAACAACTTTATTAACTGACAATGTTTCCTTGTTATCTTACATTTATGTTTGATTTCCTAATTACACTTTCCTGTAAGGTCAAAAATAGTTATAGGCGTTAATACCTGTTCAAAAGTTTTTCTTGAACCACAATGGATGAGTTCCTTGCTATGGATTCTTTCAATTATGTCAAACATCTTGTTAGTTTCCTGTGCATACCCTCTTAAAATTTCCCAGAGTTGTGTTGCACTGAAAAAAGCATTTAGATATATATAAATATTATGTCAAATCAACGATTATGTATATACATACTTACAAAAACATCTACTGTATATAGCCATTATAAAGAACAGAATTGATTCAGACAGGATTCGAACCTGCATTATCCTGTTAACAGGACATCCTACCAATTGGATGACTGAATCGAAAGTCAAAGTTAATAGACATATATGAAACTAAACTTACATTTTCCTAGTTTAAGTTTCCAGTCTATGAATCTTGATTTTATTATCTAAGAATTATGGTATATATAGCTACAGAAATAACAATAAAAAAAGAAAAGTTACATAACAGGATAAAAAACCATCTCAGTTTACCACAGTAACTGAAACATAATTTACAGGTCATGCCAAAACTGAACTTGCCAACGAAACAATCCATGGGTATTAACTAACATGCATCTTTACTCTTCTGCTATTGTAGTTTGTTGTTCATATTTTTGGCCTTTAGAGATGACAAATAGCTAAGCATTGTTCACAATAGAAAATGAAAAAATTACAAACACCATAAAAAGTATAAAAAAGTATATATATAATATATACCTAGGTACATGTATGTGTAATAAAATGCAGTATAATTAAACTATAAAGAACAATAAAAAATGACTTACATCAAATGTAGTGCTAGGAACACATAAAATATCTACCAACCCAAGTGTACGGTAACTCATCAAAACATACTTGTTTCGTCTGATACGCCTTACAATACTTTCTGATACATCGCTCTTTTGTTTTTTCAAGTATAAAACAATGTCGTGATAGGTCTCTTGGGACATTATTGTGGAGTTCTTTTTGCACGCTTCCACCTCCAACCAGGCCTGGAACTGTTTTTGTTCTCCCAGATCATTTTTAGGCAAAAGATTCTCCATTAAAAACTCAAATCTAAATTATCCCTGAAAAGGATAAAAAACAAAGTAAAATAACAAACTTATATAAACAAACTGAGGAAAATATAGCTAGATAGATATCCACAATACCCACGATCCACACACAACAACCGCGGAGGGCTGCCCATATTGTCTTTTTATACAGTTCAAAATATCGGACAACATGGGTCGACAGACATCGCGGGATGGCACAGCGAGATTCAATTTAATTATCAGGGTCTGGATTTTATCATGATCTTCAAAAATGGAACTTTTTAGTGAAGAATGCACTGTGAAGACTAAGTAGTTGTGGAGGTGGCTTTAAAGTACATATTGTTCTTTTAAAGCAAGCATATGTTTTTAAATATTGCCTGAAAACAACGCAAATCATATATTTTGTCGCTTTGTTAAAGGCAGTTTTGCCTATGTATTTGGAAAATTAATTATTTTTTATTTAGCTACTTGTTGATCTCTTCCCAGTTAAAAATAAAAAGAATATTGTTTTGGCCATCACCTCTAAGCTTCCTTTGTAAATGATCAGGTAAAATAATTAATGTTAATCTGCTGCTGTATTAAACTTGGAACAGGGGGAGTTTGAAGCAGATGAGAGCTTGTTTGGAAGTGTGATGCAGTGGAAAGGAAAACAACTGAAATGTTAAGATTTTATTTGACCATCCAGAATCCTCTTTATCTATCCCAATTAACTCCGTTAACTGGGATAGATCAAGTTAAGTTGAAAACAGAGGTGATGCGTTCTGGAACTTCATAGAGAATTGCAGCTCATCTGCGTGTTCTCCCCGGAGAATTTCGGAGAATGGTAGCTACAGTTTACAGAAATCAAGTCGTTAATAACACTTAGATGAGCATATTTTAAATGGACACGCCTGTTACATTGGACACATGCTCGACAAAACTTAACTCTAAATAATGAATTTGATGCATCATACAAAAAAGGTATATACAAATTGCATTTATATAATGGTAAAACTTCGATCTTATTTCCCCCAGGTTGCAGCTATTCGAAATTTACGTATTTCCTATCCTTCCAATATTGATGTATACAAACACGGTAAAGTTGCATCTCACACAGTATCTCTTAGAATTTCAACTAAGAATAATAATTGCTTTCTAGATTTTATTATTTTCCTTTTAAATATTTTGATTTTCCATGTGTATGCCACGTTTGACAATATAACAGTTAGAAGAGGATCCAGTTCTGTCTTCTTTAACCAACATGTTTGTCTAGTCTAGTTTAGTTACAACTTAGAAGGATGAGAAACTAGACGCCATCTTAATTCGTACTACAAACGTGTTACCGAATTGCCGTGACCGACATATATATAAACAAACTATTATATATCAAAATGGTAGCCGTAAAAGTGGTATAGTGCAACACCTCCCTACCGAAAAAAAAATTATCAAAAGAAAAGTGAGTCTGAGTCAATAAAACGATGGCCTTTTGATCAAGTACTGTCCTATTTTTCTTTACGACATGACATAGTCCTTAAAGCGAGTTGGTAATTTAGTTGTTCTCTGTGGCCTTATTGGTGTCATGGACGAATCTTCGATTGAGGCTTGCTTTGCTTGTGGACTGCTGCGTGGTCGTTCAGATGGAAGAGGTCGTGCTACATGGGTTATAGGTGCTTGATTGTGTGCAGGTGTTATTTGATCCAACCGTGGTTTGACTGTGGTATGTTGAGGTTGTACGATGACAGTTTTATGTATGCTCAGTGGCCCGGATGGTGCTGCCGCTGGTTTGATGTGAACCCGGTTTCTTGTGATAATGGTATTCTGTGGTGTTTGCAAGGTATACGACATGTCATTTTTTCTGATTATTCGTCCATACGTCCATGGTTGTCCCCGTTTTTGTGGAGGTGGTTTAGCATATGCGTATGTGCCAACGTCTGGTTTGTCGTGAACCGGTCCTGAATGACGGTCGTATATTTCCTTGGCTGTTCTTCGTTTGTCAATTATCTGTTGTGTTGTATTGGCTACGTCTATGGGTGATGGTAAAAGTGCAGACTTTGAGGTTGGTAGCATAGTTCGGGTTCTTCGGTTCATCATTCTTTGTGCAGGGGAACTCAAGTGTCCCTGTTGCGGAGTATTTCTGTAGTTTAGAAGCGCTATTTGGAAGTCTTGAGACTTTTTGAGCATGTTTTTTGCAACTTTGACTGCAGCTTCAGCACGCTCATTCCCTTTTGGGAAATATGGAGCAGAGCGAGTATGGTGGAAGCCATATTGTTTGGCGAAATTCTTGAACTCATTGCTGATGAACTGTGGTCCATTGTCTGTATGGCATATTTCAGGGATCCCATAACGCGAAAAGTGTGCTGTGGTGTGCCTTACAACAGTAGAGGCAAGGGTGTTTGGTAAGTGATCAACTTCAATCCAGTCAGAGAAGTGGCATACTGTGACCAGATAGTCCTTATTCTCGTATTCAAACAGATCTTGGCTAACAATTTGCCAAGGGAGTGACGGAACAGGAATTGATCGCATCGGTTCTTTAGATGCTGATCTTTGGTATTTTGCACAATCGGAGCAGTCATGACACATGTTAGTAATGTCTCTTGCCATATTTGGCCAGAAAAGTACTTCTTTTGCCATTCTCGTGTTGGAAGCTGCACCCATGTGATTGGTATGTATTTTCTGAAGCATTTCATTTCTCAGTCCGTTTGGTATCATGGTACAGTGTCCTTTATATATAAAACCATTGTTGATGGACAGTTCGTCTCTAAAGTTCCAGTATGGTTTGAGATCCTGATCAAGTTGTTGTGGTTCATCTGGCCATCCTCTTTGTATCAGGGTGTAGAGCCGTTGAAAGGTTGGGTCATTTTTCGTAGCTGATAGGATGTTCATTTCCGTGTCGTTTTTGAGCTGATGGTGGTGTTGTGGATACTCTGACTCTGTATCAACGCGGAATACTTCAAAGGCATTTATTGTGTTTGTAGAAGGTTTGGTGAGTGGTGCTCTGGATAGGGTATCTGCTATGTAGAGTGTGGTTCCTTTCTTGTAGGTTACCGTAAATTAGTATCTCTGTAGTCTGGATAGCATTCTTTGAAGTCGTGCCGGTGCTCGGTTGAGTGGCTTCTTCATGATGATTTCCAGAGGTTTGTGGTCGCTATGTACTTCAATGTTTTTGTGTCCGTACAGCCAGTGGTCAAACTTGGAGAATGCATTACATATAGCTAAACACTCTTTCTCAATTTGAGAGTATCTTCTCTCAGTTTCAGTGAGAGTACAAGACGTGAATGCGACTGGTTGTAACTGTTCTTGATTGTTGTTTTGTAGAAGTGTTCCTCCAAGACCTTTGTCACTTGCGTCAACCTGGAGTATCACCTTCTTAGCTGGATCAAAGTATTGTAGGACAGGTGTAGATGCTATAAGTGATTTAGCATCTGAAAATGCAGTCTGTTGTGTTGAAGACCATGTGAACGCCATGTCTGTTTTTGTTAGTTCAGTCAATGGCCGGATGACAGTGCTCAAGTTCTGGCAGTAAGGTGATAAGTAGTTGACCATTCCAATGAAGCGTTGCAGGCTCTTTTTGTCGTGTGGTTTTGGCATCTGTAGGATGGCATCAGTTTTCTCCGGATCAGCTTTGATGCCATTTTGTGTAAGAATGTGTCCTACAAATTTCTGTTCTTTCTGCTTGAATTTGAGTTTAGCTGGGTTGAATCTAATGTTCTTGGTTCTAGCTCTTTCCATTAGTGCAATGAGATTTTTGTCATGATCCCTTTCTGCTGTCTGGTATGTTTCCCCACAACCATATACTATGATGTCATCAGCTATGGGTGCGATACCTTCTAGTCCTTCTAACGCTGTCATGAGTCTCATTTGAAATTCCTCTGGAGCACTGTTGATGCCAAATGGAAGTCTTTTCCATCGATAACGTCCATAGGTAGTGTGCATTGTTGTCATATCTGATGATTTTTCATCTAATGGCACGTGAAAATACCCATCCTTTACATCAATTAATGTGAAACATTTTGCATTGTTCAGTTTGTGTGGATGTTCATTCAGTGTTGGCATTTGGTATACAGGTCGTTCTATTGCTTTGTTTATTGTTTGGCTGGGGTCTATGCATACACGAAATTTGTTTGGTTGTTCTCTGCAAAGTATGTTTGAGCACCATGGAGTTGGTTGTGTCACTTTTTCCAGTAGTCCTTCTTTGACATATCTGTCTATAGCTGCTTTTTCTTTCCCACGTTTGCTCATTGGTACTCGGTGAATTGGCATTTGAACTGGTGTAACATCATTTTTTACCCGGAATAATACTGGTGGTTGGAGACAGCCAACACCGTTAAAGCTATCTTTATAGCATTCAATTAATGACTCCTTGGTCAGCGGATGGATTGTATCTAATGGCTTTGTTTTGTTAACATGTGTTTTTGGTTGGCTAGTGGTTGTTGGCTGATTCAGGTTGCCTTGCTGTTGCAGAGAGTAGATATCCCCTGTGTTGATTGTCATGATGTTCATGTTTACACAGTCTTTACCGGAAAGGAGAGCTGGCTTTCCGATCATGTCCTTCGAGTCAAGGACTTGGAACACTAGACTATGATACTTTTTGAACTTTTCGCACAAAAGGGTGATTTTCCCGATGGGTCTGATTGGCTCACTTTTGTTCCCATAAGGAAGTAATACACAACGTGATTTCTGAAGCTCGATATCAGGAAAGTATTTCTGGACGACCTGGTGCGATATGGTGTTGGATGTAGCGGCGGAGTCGATTTGGAACTGTAGGTTTACAAAGTTTCTCCCTGTTGATGAACACAAAAGCTTTGAATAAAATTTTTCCTGATTTGATTGGGATTGTCCATTCCGTTGATCTGTTGCGTACGCTGTGCTGTAATACAGTGGTTGTTCATCAGTGTAGTATGTTGGTTGTTGCTGCTCAGGTGATTCTGTTCTGCTTTCTGGTTGATGATATGTTGATGTTGCATGAAGGTGGTTGGTCGACTTTTGCATACCCTGCGGATTGCTGTTTGGTTGTGGAGGACGTTGGTTATTTCTTCTGTTGTAGTTGGGTCTGTTGTATCCTTTGTTGCCAAGGTGGCTAACATTTTGTTGTTCTAGACATACTCTTGCAAAGTGGTCAAATCCACCACACCTTGTGCATTTACGTCCATTAGCTGGGCAAGTTGCCCAAGGATGTGGTCCTTTATTGTCTCCACACCAGTGGCAAGTATTTGGCTCACGTCTCAATTTCATGTCTCTGTGTTTCTTCCTTTGTTGTGGTGGTATTGTTGCTTTTGTCCAGTGAACATTCTCTTCTGTCCCTTTTGATGCATCACTGATGAGTTTGTTTGTCACTCGAGCAGATTCCATTGACTTGGCCTCTGCGACAACATCTGACATTGTTTTCTGTGTGCCATCTGTTCTCAGATGTGTTTTTAACAGTTCGTGCTGTGTCCTCACAAAGTCCAAAGACAAACTTATCACGACACATAATGTCTGTAATTTCTCCATATTCACACAGGCTTCCGGCTTGTCGTATTCGGACCTCCCAATCCTGGACTGTCTCATCTTGATTTTGGGACGAATGCCAGAATTTGAACCGATCAGTCATTAGGGTAGATCCTGTTGTTCCTGTGTAATGTGTGCGTAGACGATTCATCCAAATCCACGGTTTTTTCTTATCATCTACTGGAATGGATGGCTCAATGGTATAACGTATCACCTGGAGAGCTTCATCTGGCATTGAAGATCTCAGTGCAGAGATCTCCAACAAAGGTTGCTTGTAATGTTCTGCTTGCTCAGTTTGTGAGTCTTTCTCCAAATTTCTGTAGTTCGACTGAATGCAATAGTCATTGAATCTAAGTTCAAAATTCTTGAAATTTTCAGATATGTTGCCAGTTAACTTCAATTCTGGTCGTTTATGTGATGTATTCATTTTTACTTCTGACACCAAGTTACAACTTAGAAGGATGAGAAACTAGACGCCATCTTAATTCGTACTACTATCTTAATTCGTATAACTATTATATATCAAAATGGTAGCCGTAATAGTGGTATAGTGCAACAGTTTTATACTCAATGTTTTTTCTTTTTCCAATATTGCTAAATATTTTTTTATGAACATAAATTTTCTGTTTTAATATAGCTAGCTTTATGTGTGTATATAATATAGCTTTATGTTTTTAATTTAAAATCCCTTACTTTTTTAGAAGTAACACTAAACAGATTTTTTGCAACATGTAAAATCTGTGAAATTAGCATGGCAAATTCATGCAATCCTTTATCTGTATTTTTGTTTATGTAACGCTTACTTTGTATTCTAATAATAATAATAATATTATTCTGAATAAAAAATATGCAATGTCTTTCTCAGTTACTAATATTAATTCAAGCATAAGCAGCATGTAGCTACCCACAAGTTAATCTGGGTTAAGAGTTAGCTAGCTACTTAAACCTAAAAAAAACCATAAAAATCTGCCAAAATGTGTTCTCCAAATATTTTTTTCTTATGCACATGTATGCAGTGTCGGCCATCTTTTTTATTTAGTTATTTTTAAGCGTAGATATTTTACGGACCGAGTGACGTATTATCCTACGCATAATTAGATGAAAAATCTGGACCAATCACGGCACGGAATAAAACCAGCCTCTTCCAGGGCCTTTTTTGTCAGACCTATATCAATAAGCGCAGCGCGCCGATGAGAGACAAAAAGCCCTGGGAACGAGGTTGGGCTCCGTGTCAGTGACGGGTACTCGGTGGTGATGAATCAACAATTGCAAGAGCTCCTTGGCCTACCCTACGATCCCGCGAAAAGTACTATATGAATCATATGAAGGGTGACTATGATGCATATTACAGGACCGACTTCTATATTCGACTACGCCGTATTTGTCCCCACTTGGATGAAGACGACTGCCTATTGGATGGCAAAAAATCCAAAATTCTGGCCTTGCTTCCCACCAAAGAGTTGAATGCCTGGGGGGACATGCTGACCTGGAGTTTTGACACTCCATTCTACCTACCCCTGAAAGACTCGACAGACCGTCTAGAGTTCATGTTAACGGACGTCTATCACCATGAGAAGAACGTTTCGTTCACCGGCCTCACAATGGGTATTCTCATGGAATAAATGAGCGATATAGCCAAGCTGTACCCGAATTTACCGAGTGCACCTGCACAAAGCGCCGATATGCCGGAGGAAAGCCAAAAGTATAGACTTGGGAAGATCGGAAAGATTGAAAAGTACCTGCGGGATGAGATTAAAGAGCGGAATAGACTTGCAAAGAAGTTCAAGATGCATGGGGACCTGGGTGAGGTATTGTGACCATGGACTGCCGAGTATCAGCATTATCACCTCGGGCATTAGCCTCGGGCCTCGCTATTCCGATCTGTACAGTTGACTCTCTCTATCTCGACTACCCTCTATCTCGAACATCTCTCTATCTCGAACCAAAGTCTCGGTCCCTTGGACATTTGAGTAGGCTCTAAGCTATTTTCCTCTCTTTATCTCGAACCTCTCTATCTCGAATACCTCTCTATCTCGAACCAAAATCTCGGTCCCGTCTGACTGTTTCTCTCTCTATCTCGAACTTTTCCGGATTTAAGAACCTGTTTACACTAAAAATCGAATTAAAATGTTCCATTTTCGAACGAAAATGTTTGACGTTCGAATTCTAAAGTCACTCACAAAACATTGTTTACAGTGTTTTGAACCAGAAACCTTCTTGAGGTGAAGATGTCGGCTTAAAAAGAAAACTCAATAACGTTTCTTTAATTCAAAAATATCAAATAATTCGGGAAATCGAGAAAGGAATGTCAAACAAGGAGGCAGCAGAAAAATACGGGATCCCCAAAAATACAATTTCAACTTGGATGAAAAAAAAACATAAGATCCTACAAAGCTTGGAAGAACAAAAAACCGCGTCTGGTTCGAAAGAGGTTCGAGGCTTTTATTTTAACATCTCTCATTGACCTCTATCAACTCCCGATACACTGAAGGTTAAAAATACGTTTTTTACGAAAAAATCCAATTTTTGTCAATTTTTCTCTATCTCGAACTTTCTCTATCTCGAACAAATTTTCTGGTCCCTTGCGAGTTCGAGATAGAGAGAGTCAACTGTATAGCCATGGGTGGGATCACCATCGCCGTCAGAATCGGTCAGGCCGGACTGAGAAACGCTTCAAAAAGGCTGGGTGTAAAATCCAAAAAGCATCCTGTAGGCCTATAAAATGTATGGTTTTTTTAATCCTCACTCAGCAACCATTCTTTCTTAAAGTCCTTATATCGGCATACCACATGTACCCGAGTGTAGTAGTTTTTACCTTGCACGTATACGGATGAAATAGCCAGGATGGCACTGATTGACAGGGTTCACCGTAGGGTACTGGCTTACCGTGGAATTTAGTTGTGATTGCATCCTTGTAGTATTTGAGTTTAGCGTTCACGTAACGGTCCTTTTTCACAGGCTCTGTCGTCAATTGCTCAGAAATCAGCTTTTCGATCTTGGACCAGATTTGACGATACTTCGCAACCCAATCAGGGTACTCTTCAAAATCAAGACTTATCGCTGGTACAGCATTGGCGTTGTACCGGGTGACCCCATGCGGGGACCAGATTTTTGGTGTTTTTACCATAAGGGCTACCACAAGGTCTCGTGTATGATAGCATATAATGTACCGATTATCCTTACCTCCATTGGCAGGGGTAGGATCCGACACTGTTAGATAGTCCACGTTGATATTATTGATGTCCGTAAAGGTAGCAGCAAATGAGTAGAATAATTTAGGGTTGACAAGCTCATTCTCAAATTGTAGCATCTTCTTTATTGAAATTCAAACGACTTCAGAGGATTACATACACAGCTACACCCGTTATACGTTATGTATTCCTGGTAGCAGTACTAACACAACATTTTACCATTTACCATAAACCTCCGCCCACAGGTACATTTGTCATACTCGTCAAGTACCCTTTCACAGTCCTTACATTGTTCTATTTATCTTATGGTTTTAAGACATCAGGACGATCCTCTAGGTCAAATCCTCTGTTTATTATCCTTCTCTGATTCTTGTACCAGGGCCAACGCCATTAGTGGCAGGGAGAGACCAATACCGGCTATAAAGGTCATGACTACTGCACTTCCAAATATATCGAATTTTCTTTGACAGTTGATGCACATTTATTACTTCAGTTCACCTTTGACTGCGCATGCGTTGATTTTTGATGACGTCATCACTATATAAGGGAATTCCCCCTCTAGGTGCGCTAGAACTTTTTTACTCATTTGCAGTATGATAGGGACTTTACCATGCATGACTTAACATATTATGGACTTACCCCACTAGGTCTTGGATGATCGCGACTTGTTGGGTTTAACCATGTGTGTGCGAGATGTGCGTGCGCGACTGTGCTAGAACATACATTTCTCTATCTCTCTTTAGATTTTGATTGAATAATTGTACACTATAAGTGTTTCTAGCCTTCACTTTGTGTCATTTCCAGTAATCCTTACTTTTCAAATTTAGTAAAATTCGCGTAAAAGACTGACCCATGTATTTTTTGACTTTATAATGTACTACACACTGTTCTATAAATTGTATATATTTTTACAAAAGTTTAACATCACTTTCAACAATCTCTGTCAAAACAACTATCAAATGATATTAATATTCTCTTTTCTTGGATATAATATTCCTGCGTTGTTGCCTTTTTATATAGTAATTTTAATCTTAAAATATATCTGATAGATTATCTCTTGTTTACAACAGCTACAATAACGCCTTGAGAATTTTATTTCTCGCGTGAGGAATTGAATCATGATGGAAATTGATTTATGCACCCGAGAGCAGAAATCTTTGTATTGTAGCGGAGTATGCAGCAAAATGGAAATGATAGCCTATAATTTTTTGTGCTATCAATAAAATTGTCGATCAATAAATAAATACAAACTGTTGCGCTCTTCCTCCGGAAGATTTCTTTTTTTGTGCCGTAGCATTTTTTGCGCTATTACATTTTTTTGTGTGTCGAGTTTAGTGAACATTAAAGAGCATAAACAATGGAAATATAAATGCTAAAACCTGGAAAAGAAATACTCAGATTTGAATTTGCGTGCCTATCCTAAAGCCTGTTTTTTCGTGGCGAAAATAAAAAAATCGACTTTTATGTGCGCCTGACGAATTTAAAGGTTTGATTAAAGTTCGCCTTCGTTTTCCTTAACAAATAAAATTAAAAGAGTTTGTTATTAGGAAAAGTTCCCAGTGTTTTTTTTGAGCAAATTTTCATCCAATTGTAGGGAAGTAAGTTTTTAAAAAAAACTACAAGGTTAAAAAAAATCTTCAGCATTTCGTCTTGTGGATACTGGTGTTCTCAGTGCACTTCTAGTTGGCCTACGTGTTGGTGAAAATGGCGTCATCGGACTAATCTTTAAGTCTTGGTGACCTAAAATTGACAGAAGACCACGTCAATAATTGGTAAAGATAAGCTCCACACGACAAAAAGTTTTTCAGGGTGACATTTTCCGTGGCGGATAAAACTTAATCTTAAGTAAAAGTTCATCGTTTTTTCTTCAAAGGAAGAATCTTTTGTATACCACAGAAACATGATCAATATCTGCGTCTATATTTTGTTGCTGTTGACTCGAAGTTTGTGGCTTGCAATTTTCTACTTCAAAAATTTCTTCCCACAAAAATTTGAAATTGCATGACTTTTACATTATTTTTATCAAAAAATTCCACGACCACTGAGCGCTGTAAAAATGTATTACAAGGTTATAAATTTAATAATAGCTAATTTTGCCAAGCTGACAAAATTTACTCACCTACTGCAATGTTGCGAGAAACGTCTATTCTAACCTTTTTTTCGCAAGGTTCAGAGCATGGTGGAGTGATGATAGCCTTGAATCAACAACAAGTTTAAATTAGGCGAATTCGGTACAACTTTTTTACAACTATCCCAAAACTAACTCACAAATTTTGTTAAATAGCAAATTAATCTTCGCATACACGTATTTTGTTGTAAGTAATCTGTGCATATCTCACCCAAACATAAATTGAAGATTACTTAAAAATCCTGCTAAGAGTTGTTTGTACAATTGTTTTATTTCATGTTAAATTCCTCAAAAATTACCCGTATATCAAATAATTATTTGATTGAAAAGCAGGAAAAGGGAAAGAAGTGTTTCATAAATGCAGATAAAAGATTATGTCTGGGAAAACGAAACCTTTAAACCTGTCTTACCTTTTAAAGTATGTATTTTTTAAAACATGGTCACAAAAATAAATTGTTGCTTATATCCAAAATTATGCAGTTTGTTATACAAAAATGTGTTATACGTGCAGTAAAGCTTGTTTATTGGATAATAGTCTTGTTACAACAACATTGTAACACTATATTTCATCACATTTCTGAATCCCGCCTAAAACCCCCGTACCTTTTCTGTTACTATTTTTGTTCTCTTTTTGGTCGGTTCAGTTTTCAGCAAAGCTTTACGAAAAAATGCATTTGGAGGTGGAGTTTTCACAAATGACATGGCTGGCTTCGGCTCGTCGTTTGCATTTTTTTTGTTATTGCTCTTCTTATTCCTAATTTGTTTTTTTGTCATCTGTTTTTGTTTGGCTTTTGCTTTCCGTGATTCAACATTGTTCGATTCGGCTTCTTCTTCCGGGGAGAAGTTCAAAGTTAACCTGACATTGTCAACGCTATTAGCTTCCAGAGAAACACTTTCTTCAGTAAACAAGCTCCCCGCTGTAACATTACTACTGACGGCTGCAGCCTGGTACTCAATTTCCTGAATAACGTTCTCCACAGATTCGCGACTCTCCTCTTTCTTTGTGAAATTATTTTTTTTGTCTTCCCTCATATCAGATAAAACGCTGTTTAGTATTATATCGTCTTTGGTATAGTTGCATTTTTGCATTATTCCGTTTTCCACTAGTTTACTTTTTCTCTTCTGTTTTTTTACTCCAACCTTTTTGCCATTGTTTAATTCGACTGTTAAAAGAACATTCTTTTTCCTTTTTCGATTTTTCTTTACTACTTCAGCTCCATCAGAAATTACTGCAATAAAAGGTAGACATACGGTACATTATTTCCTTATTTGCTGCACATCAAAACACAGGCTCCGAATTGCTTAACAAACTTTATTTTTACAATCTTCTGGTGTGGAAAACTGCTCACTTTTCATAAAAAACTGACTTTAAAATGACGCAGAAATAGAATATCTGCAGAACTGAAGCTCACCATTAAGCTGAGTATATCCTTTTTATAGTAAATCTAATCCTGAATTGTCTACAAATGTTATGCTGATGAAAAATATGTAAATTGATTCTCACACGCTACGGCACCAGTTAAATTCGCTGAATAGAAAATAGTGACTTTATACAAATAAAAATTAATGACGTTATTAGGAATAAAAATGTAATAATATTTGTACGAAATTCCAAAAATATTTATGTCATTAAAACTGGTACATGTTCGGGGTAAGGAAAGCAATATAATAACACCATTGAGATCAAAAACGACGTCATATGCAATACACCCTTTCAATTATTTTCAGGAGTGGTTAACAAAGGCAGTTCTAGAGTTTTCAAAGCTACATTTGAGCTACAGAAACCTTTTTTGATATTTTTGCCCAACTGAACGAGAGCCTTATGTGGGGATCAAACCCACAACCACTTGGATATGAGTCGAACGCTCTACTGACTGTGCTACTAATCCCCATTTATCAAATTTATTTGTCAATTTATGTCTGTGTTAGTTTAATTTTTAAGAAAAGCAAAATTTATGACATGTTAATTGTATTGCTCATTACCATAGCTATATTTGTTATATTATATTTAGAGAAAACGTGAATCATTCTCTTCCATACATTTTTTTGTTTTCTTTAGTCCTCTCCTATAGACACGGTTGGGCCAGGACTGTCTTCAATTTTTTTAAATTCTAAACAGTGTGTTGCCTGGACAAGGTTTAACTTTAGTCTGGGAGTCTATAGACTAACCCATAAATTTAGGCCTGTCCTTTTTTTGTTACGATTTTTAAAAGCACAAGTGTCCTTTGCCGATAGTTGGGCCTGTCCCATCTTATGACACATTTTCTAAAATTGCAGCAGTCCTTTGTGTACAGTTGAGTTTGTCCCATCCGATGACACGGCTTTTAAACGCGAAAGATTCCTTTGTCAATAGTTGGGCCTGTACCAACTTAAAACGGATTTGCATACATTTGTCCAAAGTTGGGCCGGGCCTGTCAATAGATGGGCCATCCCAACTGCGAACGCACCGACCCGTCTTTTGAGGGGCCGTCCTGTCTAAAGACGGGCCAGTCCCGCGTTCAAAGTTGGGCCGGTGTCCGTAGTTGGGTCTGAGCATGACTACAAGGTAGCTATAGATAGGCAAATAAAAAGAACCCTAGAGCATAAAGCTAACATTAGCTACAGTAGCTAAGACAGCCAGTTAGATATAGCTAGCTATTTATACTTATGAAATCACATTTAAAACGAAAGGAACTATGAAAGTAACTATGGGTATAAAAATTAGGAATCTAACTTTCTTATACAACAATAGTAATGTCAAAATTGTAACATTGCAGCAGGCTCAACAAATTAGCCACTAACAGCTTAAAGTATCATTTTGAATTTTAGAATAAATATGTAATATATTCATCAGGGAACACATTATTATGCAAAAAATGTAAACGCATTGAAATTTAAAACTTTTGAAATTTGAGGCTTTAAGGGGCTTCTTCTGGAAATAAGAGTCTGCTTGAACATTTGAAGTGTGCTACATAAAAAAGTAACATGTAGCTTAAAGGGGAAGTCCGGTAAATTTTCAAAATTTTTAAAATCACAATATTACATGTCTGTATAACAGCCAAAAAAAATTTTTCAGCTAAAAAGTTCTAAAAGTCATGAAAAAAGCAATTTTGCCTCATATCATTTCTACTTTCACTTCATGATATATTTCCGCAACGAGTAGTCTGGACACTAATATTCTTCTGACGTCATTCGTGACAACAACATTCGGCGCGTTACTTTCTTGCAGTAGTAAACTTATCTTGAAGTAGTTATGTCATCTTCCTCTTCTGATGTAAGCGATGTTGAATTTAATGAAGATGAAGAGTTTGGTTTATCTCCTTTCATGTTCGAACCGGAACGGAGTCAAAGTGAAGTGGCTGCAGCTTTAGAAGCTTTAGGAAACAACGTTGGTGCTAAAAACTGCAATGTTGAAGCTGGAAATCGTGTTGGAAATGTTGAGTGGTGCCAGTGCAAAAAGTGTAAAATTATGGTCACTGAAACGGAAAGTTTATGTTGTCGTGATAATAATGATATTCCGGACGGTCATTTTCAAGGTTTCTGTTGATTAAAATATCTTCTTATCGTGTATTTTACTTCCTTGTTTGCTACATCAATCACTTTCTGTTCTGTCACAACAAAGTTTTAGAAAGCTAAACGTTGTTTATTTACACACGGGGGTACGCCTTTTTAAAGATCTTTTTTCTTTTTTCGCTTAGGTCATACGTGTGTTACAAATTCGGATGAATTCAAAATGGTTTGTTTGCCGGAACCCGTGTTACGGACAGCACTAGGTGCTATTCACAACATGAGAGGGATTCGTCATAAACTTTGCAACAGATCATATCGGTTTGCTGCTTATAAACAATATATATGGTGGGTGTATGGAAGACTGGGCATAGGTTATCGAAAGCCTATACCATCATGTGTTGTGTGGGTAATCCGTAATGAATACCCGCAGCCCGATGGGGTATACGTGCCATACACAGAATCAGGAATGGATTTGGACACATAAAATGTATAAGAACATGTATAATTGTAAAGATGATGAATGAAATTTTTACAATATATGTTTTTAAAATATAACAAATGTCCCCCGGAATTGTAAAATAAGCGTTTCTTGATGTAATGCTAAATATCATTTATAAACCTGGGGGTTACTTTTAGGTAAATCTTGAACGCATATTCGAGACAACAACTTCCTTCCCAGGGTTTATTTTTAATGCAATATTTCTGGGTGTTTCAGGCAACTTAAAAAATATAGGAGCTTTGATTTTTTGAACCAAATCAAACACTTCCTTCATCAAGTCCTCTTGGTATTTCTTTTCTTTCGGATCCATTACTTTTTTTGCCACCCACTCCTTCGTAATTTTGGTGAAAGAAACTTTGAACTTCAACCTCCCATCGGATGTAGTGGCTTGTTGTCGTTCTACACCCGAGTTGTGGTCAAGCACAGCTAGTTGCGTCCTAGCAACCATCCCAGCGTACGAGAATGCTAAGCGTTTGGGACAGTACTTATTCAACAGGGAATGGTAAACCTCGAGCTGTCCAGTGTGCTTGAAATCAGCTACGTGTTTTAAATCGTTTAGTAGCTGTTTTTCATTAACAATTTTCTCCAGGGCGATGTAAGCAGGGCTTTCTTCAGTTAACCACTTCTTCTGAGCTTGTTGTAGCAGGGTAAGTTCTTCATGAGCACATTTATGATATAGCGTATTATTTACCCAATAATGTACCCCACGGATATGACAGAGTAAACTCTGCCACTTTTCCTTCAATAATATTGGATCTCCTTCGCAAGTCGAACAAGCCCACCAGAAGTGGTTTATGATAGACTTCATCCAGTCATTCAAGTCACGACAGCTCTTTTTTTTTGCAACTTTCAAAATCTTTTTTTTGATATTTTTTGTCATGTGCCACACATCAAACTGGTGCGATATATGTTCATGTTCGGTGCGCATAAACTTTCGTATCTGGCTATGTCTGTCGGTAACTAGTGTGTCCACTATTACGCCAGCTTCGTCGATAAATTCCAAGCACTCAGCAAGTCCATGTTTTTCCATGCGTGCCGAGTTTCCTGCTAAACGAACGTGTGAAATAAAAAAGTTCACCACCTCATTTGTCATGGCGTCCATGAGGCTGTATGTACCATATTTAGCACTAAATCCAGGTGAGTCACAGCGACCATCTCCAATTAAATCGACACCCTCAAGCGCAACGAGTCTAACAAGTGTGGCTTCCTGATAATGCGTAAAAATGCTATTTATGGCTGGGAATAAAAATCTTCGCTGAAGTTCATGGAACTGCGACCTACTTATAAAGTTAACATTGGCAGTTTCAAATGCTTCTTTCACACCTTGAAATGTTAATCCGTTGAACAATATTCCAGCAGACAGCCTTACCGTTCCTTCCGCAATTCGATTTAAGTAAGGTTGTGATCTCCAAGTCACTTCGTGGTTACCGGCGCAAACCAATTTCACAATAAGCATACTACCCTTAGTTATATGTTTTTTGATAGTAGCTTTCTCACCGCATTCAAAGCAGAATTTGAAGAGCGACTTAAGCATTTCAAAGTACACTAGAAACATTGTTGAAGGTGCAATCGACTGCGTACCTTCCCTAACATCGACATCTTGCTCATTAACATCACTATCAGCCGTATCGGCACTACTATCGACCGTATCAACATCGCTACTGACATTGAAAGATGCATCCGGATCAGCGCGATCTTCTACTTCACTTGCGCAAAATGAAGAGCAATCTCCAATTTCATCTCCCTCTTTCGCAATAAGGTTGACTGTGGAAACGCTAGCATATTGAGTTAATATAACAGTTTGCGTGTTCGTCGAAGACAAAGTTGGACTCATCTGAGTAGACATTGATTTGCATAACACAGCAGGAACCATAGTGCTCTTTGTTCGCATTGGTGTAGCACAGCTAACTTCTTTGTTGATCATGACGACATCAACAGTTTGCGTAATAGCATCCTTAAAAAGGGGCTCAAGTTCTAGGGAAGGTGCTTCCGGGCCACCTGAGTTTTCTTCTGCCGTACAAGCTTCATCCACAATCTAAAGTTATGAACACATTAAGAAATTTTTTATTCCTTAAAAGAACAAATATTTTTTCCAACTCCAAGATTTTTAAATCTGATCATTTTTTTGGAAGAGCACATAAAAAAGACATTCGAGGCTGAAAAAGTGTAAAAAAAAAGAACAACCAGACTGAGGTAAAATTTAAATGTTCTTATAAAAAACGTGTAAAAATATGTTTAACCACGATTGGCCTGCTGGGTTACCTGGCGTTTTGTTTTTCTTTCGTTTCTTGCAATGGATGCAGAACGCTTTGCAGGTAGCGGTTTCGAGAATGAAAATACCGATGGAATAGCGTTTGGTAATAATATAAACTTTCTCACAGAGCCACAGAGCTCCGCCTAAATAATAAAATTTAAAAATGTATTTTTACCCCCTGGTTATTTATGGACAAAAAGATCAAAAGACAGGTGTTCAGAAAATTATTGAAGGTGAATACAGTTTCGCAACAAGCTTATTTACAAAAGAAATAATGTGAAAAGAAGTCAAGAAAAATTTAAGAAGTGCAAGAAATACCTTGAGATCGCGTTGAAAACATTCGGACGTGAAATGCATACCACAAAGAACGAAATTCGTGTCTGCTGGATACGGTGGATCTCGCTTCATAGCTGCTAGCCATTTCTTACGACGTTGTTTATTTTCTTTTTCGGTGGGAACGTTATGCCACCCTTTTACATCAGCTACCGATTTTTTGGTGGAAGAGTTACCACAATTTAAAGCACCACAAGTAACCATGATAACAGTAAAATCAATGGTACATTTATGACTTGTTTGAAGTGGTGTAATCGACAACTGAAGTATTCCGGCGTGCAGAAAGCTGTTGTCATAAAATACGTCACGATAAACATTAGAGCCCAGACCTCGATGATTACAACAAAAAGATGGCGTCGTTTGAAAAAAAACAGTAACAATCCTAAACTTTGATAGACATTTATATCATTTGTAATACGAATTTTTAAAAAAGATTTTGCAGAAATTAATAACACGATGGTGTTTATTCAACACACAAATTTTGAAAAATGACCGGACTTCCCCTTTAACATAGAGAAAAATTCTAAAAATATCAAAAGTTCTTACTTATTCTGAATTCTAATCTTGTGTACATTCTAACCCGCTACAAACTCTCTGCCGGTAACTTCACTTTTCTACTTCTACGTTTAACCCCACACTTTACTTTTTCAATTCGAGTTTTCTTTCTTTTACAAATATAGTTTTTAACCCCACTTTACTTCTCCACTTGACTATTTTTGCTTTTACTTTTTTTAAGATGTCGAAACCGTTACATTTGTATTTTTTGTATCAAGGAAAGCCAGCCGTTAGAATTATTTCAGCAAATTATGAAATTTATCACGTTAAGTAAATAAAGTAAACCCACGATCTTCCTTCTGGCAAAATGGAATTACTTTTTTGATCGCGGTTTTGATCCGCGGTTAAGGAGATATTCATGTACTTCAGGTGTAAAATAAGTTTTAAAAAATAACTGCACCACAACTTTAGCTACAATAAAAACACAGGTTACAATCTGTTGTTACCCAGTCATAGCAATAACAGGTTGCCAGCATTTTTTCGTACAGTGGAAAAAGTACCCATGAAAATTCAAAAAAAAAAAAAAAAAAAAAATCATGAAACCAGGAAATAAAGGCGTTTAGCAGAGGTAAACTGTGTCGCACAGCTGTGTGAAGTGCTTACATCAGTGCACCCTATTAAGGGTAATACTCTTTTCAAGAACACAAGCGAACTTTTTAAAATTCTCTCTCACCCTATTTTATCACTATTGCTTTTTCGTTTACTGGCATGTGCGTGCAGAAAACGAAAAAGAAGACCTAGAAACAAGTAGCACATGAGGGTAACGCAAGCCGACTTCTTTTCCAATTGGGGAAAAAATTGAATCCTTTAGTTCAACAAACCATGTTTTTATTATCTTATAGTTCAACAAACCATGTTTTTATTATCTTATAGTTCAACAAACCATGTTTTTATTATCTTATAGTTCAACAAACCATGTTTTTATTATCTTATAGTTCAACAAACCATCTTTTTATTATCTTATAGTTCAACAAACCATCTTTTTATTATCTTATAGTTCAACAAACCATCTTTTTATTATCTTATAGTTCAACAAACCATGTATCTTATAGTTCAACAAACCATGTTTTATTATCTTATAGTTCAACAAACCATCTTTTTATTATCTCACAGTTCAACAAACCATGTTTTTATTATCTTATAGTTCAACGCTTTTTCAAACATTAGTTTTGTCTTCAAAACACATAAGTCATTGTGGGTCTGCAAAAATAGAGCAAAAGCGGTGAATCCCGTAAACGATAAAAATTGGAATAAAATTTAACAAGAAGCCCTGGGGGCTCTAAGAATTTCCGCGCGCTACCAAAATATTTGATGAAAACCTGCTAATTCGTTGTGTTATTATGCCAAACATTCGAAGGGGTTTGGTGCATGAACCTCTGAAGATAAAGCCCATCAGTGACATTATATCTTACAACAAACGCAAACAAAACGAAACGTGTCATAATAAACTCACATTTTAAAAGAAATTGCTAACAAAAAATACAGCCTATCATTCATGGTTGAAAGTCTTGCGATTGAGAAATGGTCTTAAACGGCATTAGTTGACAAAAAATCAAAATTTTGATGTAACCATCATTTTCAGCATACTTTTTTTATTAACAGTGTCAATTTTTGTCGAAAATAAAGCAGTTTTAATTATTGGATAAATTTTGGCCTGAAATGACATTTAGGTGACAAAAAATCAAACTTTTGTACCATCATCATTTTCAGCATACTTTATTTGTTAACCGTGCCAGATTTAGCCGAAAATAAAGTGGTTTTAATTTTTGGACCAATTTTGGTCTAAAATGGCATTTAGGTGACAAAAATCAAAATTTTGATGTCACCATTATGTCAGCATACTTTTTTGTTAACTTTGCCAATTTTTGTTGAAAATGAAGTAGTTTTAATTTTTGGACCAATTTTGGCCTAAAATGACATTTAAGGTGGCAAAAAACCGAAATTTTGATGTCACCATCATGTTCACAATACTTTTTTTGTTAATTGTGCCAAAATTTGTCAAAAATAAAGTAGTTTTAATTTTTGGACCAATTTTGGCCTAAAATGACATTTAGGTAACAAGAAATCAAAATTTTGATGTCACCATCATGTTCAGCATACTTTATTTGTTAACTGTTCCAAATTTTGTTGAAAATAAAGTAGTTCTAATTTTTGGACCAATTTTGGCCTAAAATGACATTTAGGTGACAAAACTCAAAATTATTATGTCACCATTATGTTCAGCATACTTTTTTTGTTAACTGTGCCAAATTTTGTCGAAAACAATTACCAATTTTGGCCTGAAGCGTCAATACTAGACTTCCCAGTAGTTAGGGAGCTTGGGTACGAAGTTTACATCTGTGACGGACCAACGTGAAATCCCAGGGTCGATTTTTTCTCAAAAAATGCTCCGCAAGAAAAAAACGACGGTTTTAAAGAATTTCCTACGCCTTCGGGCGCGGAAATTCAACAAGACATCGCCCAGTTGTATCTTCTCTTTTAAACCTCCTTTTTAAGATGCTCACATGAAGTATTGGTGTGCTGGGCACAATCACACATTTATACTTTATGGAGATTTGCATTTTGTACAAAAAGATTTGCAAATGAAAAGCCCTTGTAGGCTAAAAGATTTCAGATTCTTGTTCGTGTGTCATTTTGTTCCCTATACTTAGGTCGCCAGTAGCCTGTTTTGTACAGAACTTCTACATTGTTCCGTTATTTGAAATAGGTATTATCCCGTGGTATTATCTTGAACTTGCAAAATGTTTCATGCAGTTCAAATATACAGAAAGTGCTTTGTAAGAATTAATACTTGAACAATACTGCACTACACTTTAGGAAATGTTTTATTATACCTGCGACATGACTAAAATCTTTATCCAGTTTAAGATATCTAAGATTTGACCATAAAGTTGGATCCTTCAAGTTTAAAAACAAACAAAAAAGAAATAGAAGTAGGCGAAAGAAACAAAAAGTTAAATTACCAATAGAGACTCAATCCAAAATGGGATTCCGTGGTATTAACATTTAGACTAGCCGGGGAACCCGGAGTCCAAACGCCGGGTTAAGGCACAAGAAACTGTGTTACCTGGTGTTGAATGCCTGAAAAAGCGATTAATAAGACTGTAAACTGTGTCACACATTCAGGTGAAGTGCTTCATAGTATGTCATAAATTTAGTGAGGCGCAGAACATTATGGTGTTTCCGGTGTAATATATTTTGAAAAAAATAGGCGCACAATATTATGGTCTTCCGGTGTAACATATTTTTCATAAAATAACTTTTCACAACTTTAGCTAAAATAAAAACACAGTTTACAACTCGTTGCTACGCTGTTAAACAGTTAGCCATCTGTTTTTATTTTCAGAGAACGTTCCCGCTAAAACTTCAAAAATAAATATTACTCCGGGCTGAGGGATTAGTACAGGCAAACAATGACACATATCCATATAGGCATAACACCCTTTTTTGAAAAAAAACTTTATCGTAACTTCGGATAAACACAAACTCAGGAAACCGCCATCATTAACATGGGACTGAGCGCTTAGTACAGGTAAACTGTGTCGTCAATGCATTTAGGCTAATACCCTTTTCAAAAAAACTTTATTGCAACTTCGGTTTAAATAAGAACACGGGAAAAACAGCCTGTCGTTACGCTGTCCAGCTAAAAAAATCACAACCAATTTTATTTTGCAGAGTAAGTTTTCATGACAGTAATAAAAGGTGTTGCTACCTACTAACTGCACTTAGCATAAGAAATATTGATTAAGAATTTTGTTGTAGCTAGCCAAACTGCATTTGGCTACTTTTACTCTTCTGCCAGAAGTAGCTAAAGGGCTAGCTAGAAGAGCCACAACCCCAACATGACAATAAATAACAATAATAAAAACACCAAACTTTAAAATAATAAGAATAAATAAGGCTAGCTACAGCTAGCTGGATCAGCAGGATGCTGCATTGAAATCTACGTTAGCTAGCTAAAATCTTGAAATCGGTTTGTTTCAGATTTACACATGGCTAGAAAACGTGATGATATTTGCATCTTAATATGTGAAAACATAGACACAATGAAGAGAATATCTTAAACGTTGATAGAACTGGGATTTAGGCAGTTAAATAATTATACTAATCCAACCAAATTTTCCTCTCTCTTCAAAAAAATTTTGAATTTTGATTTGCAGCTTGGTGGAGACCTTTGAGTATAACAAATATAGTCTCCTTGAACCTGCATCTCTAAAGAAATGACTCGAACCTTAACCCCTAGAACTCGGTTTAGTTGAACAAAATCCGCCTGGTTAAAAACATAACTGGAAACGAAAATTTGAAGGAGTATCTAGCATAGCTCATTATAATATTAAAATAACAGTCTATAACAATATTTGTGATCAAATTCTTTCCCCAATTTAACGAATATCAAGATACGCACACAGCTGGAGTAGCGCTGGGTCGCGGGGTCAAGTCGGACTTCAAAAGTCGTGACGTTACGGCAATCGGTTAAAAAATCGGTTGAAGAAGAAGAAAAATACCGCCGGTTATAAGATCTCGGATGTAATCCGAAATCTTAACAAAGCTGAAACCGCCATATTGCACATTCGATTTGTTGTTAAAAGTTTCCGGTCTGTGTATTTATCAAATTTGGCGCCATCTATCACAACAAACTTAATCGTTCGAAGTTGGATGTATGTTGTGAAAAAGCGAACCAAATTACGAAAAAATATTATTGAATTTCCGCGCCCTAAGGCGTAAGAAATTCTTTAAAACCGTCGTTTTTTTCTTTCGGAGCATTTTTTTTAAAAAATCGACCCTGGGATTTCACGTTCCTCTGAGAGGAGGATAGTATTGGCATAACTGACTAACTAACTAACCCTGTCCCAAATAGTCAATTGCAACGTCACAGGGTTAAACTTCGTACCCAAGCTCCCTAAGTACTGGGAAGTCATCTTAATGACGTTTCAGGCCAAAATTGGTATTTCTTTTCGACAAAAATTGGCACAGTTAACAAAAAAAGTATGGTGAACATAATGGTGACATCATAATTTTGATATTTGTCACCTAAATGTCATTAGGCAAAAATTGGTCCAAAAATTAAAACTACTTTATTTTCAACAAAATTTGGCACAGTAAACAAATAAAGTATGCTGAACATGATAGTGAGATCAAAACTTTGAATTCTTGTTACCTAAATGTCATTTTAGGCCAAAATTGGTCCAAAAATTAAAACTACTTTATTTTCAACAAAATTTGGCACAGTAAACAAAAAAAGTATGCTGAATATGATGGTGACATCAAAACTCTGATTTCTTGTTACCTAATTGTCATTTTAGGCCAAAATTGGTCCAAAAATTAAAACTACTTTATTTTCAACAAAATTTGGCACAATAAACAAATAAAGTACGCTGAACATGATGGTGACATCAAAATTTTGATTTCTTGTTACCTAAACCTCATTGTAGGCCCAAATTGGTCCAAAAATTAAAATTACTTTATTTTCAACAAAATTTGGCACAGTAAACAAATAAAGTATGCTGAACATGATGGTGACATCAAAATTTTGATTTCCTGTTACCTAATTGTCATTTTAGGCCAAAATTGGTCCAAAAATTAAAACTACTTTATTTTCAACAAAATTTGGCACAATAAACAAATAAAGTATGCTGAACATGATGGTGACATCAAAATTTTGATTTCTTGTTACCTAAACGCCATTGTAGGCCAAAATTGGTCCAAAAATTAAAACTACTTTATTTTCAACAAAATTTGGCACAGTAAACAAATAAAGTATGCTGAACACGATGGTGACATCAAAATTTTGATTTCTTGTTACCTAAATGTAATTTCAGACCAAAATTTGTCCAAAAATTAAAACTATTTTATTTTCGACAAAAATTGGCACAGTTAAAAATTGGCACAGTTAATAAAAACAGTATGCTGAAAATAATGGTCACATCAAAATTTTGATTTTTTGTCAACTAAATGACCATAAACGTTTCAATCGCAAAACTTTCAACCATGAATGATAGGCTGTATTTTTTGTTAGCAATTTCTTTTAAAATGTTAGTTTATTATGACACGTTTTGTTTTGTTTGTGTTTGTTGTAAGATATATTGTCACCTGTGTGCTTTATCTTCAAAGCTTCATGCACCAAACCTCTTCGAATGTTTGGCACGATAACACAACGAATTAGCAGGTTTCATCAAATATTTTAGTAGCGAGCGGAAATTCTTAGAGCCCACAGGGCTTCTTGTTATTGGTTGTGACGGATGTTTATAAAGTTTCAAGAAGTATTAATGAAGGTTATAAAATGCTGACACGATGATTGTATGCAAAATATTCTTGGTTATTTTTATTATCTATATTAGTTAAGGATCTTATTTTTAAGGTTTACTGGTAAGTACATCTCAAACTTGCTTCTACGCAGCCATAAAAACTTAGTAAAAATATTGCTAGGAAGGAATATCGATATTTATTTATGAAACATAGTTATTTGTGTGTCGTAATAGTAGTTATTTTATTAGATTTTGGGATTTAGACGTTCCTTTATTTTTGATATATACCTCCCTTTAAATTTATTTTGTCGCTGCCACAAAAATAGTTTTTTGTTCACCTCTCCTTTAAGCACACTAAAACGAAATAAATAAATACTACGAAATTAATTGATGCTCACCGTCAATTTCATCAGAACGTTTTTGGTATCTAAAAACGTAAATAAAATAATAAGGAAACAGGAGAAACGACAGCAGCACCAGCAAGAACAACAACAACTCACTTTTCAACAAAAGAAAATATTATTTTTCGATTAAACGTTTGTATCTTTTTATCAGTACCAAGTTTGCACAACCTGTCTGCAATCCTATGATATGGTATCTAAAATGTGAAAAAGATTGACTGATGTGTATCAAGAACAAAATGAATTGACATATTAAATGCAAGCAAAAGACAACATTCAAAAGAAAGTGTGGTCAAGGAAGGTTTTCTAATGTGAATACCTTACAGTCAGATCATCAAAATCCAGCTTATGAAAGAACTATTCTTCACATTTTTCCTATTTCCTGGCCGACAAATATCAGGGATTATTATTAAAATATAATTTAATGACGCTTTTGATTTGAAAATTGACCTGAAAATAGCTTTTACTTAGAAACTGGTCAGCCTTCAGAAATAACGTTTATATTTATAGAATCGGAAAAATTTTCAACACTGTCTACCTGCCCTATGTGTGTGCAAAAGTAGTGACTGTGCAGCATGCCGGATACGAAGCATTCGTTGTGTCCATATTTAAAAAATGACAAAAAACTTCCTTTCTGTTCTCACAATTTGCTTTTCCTGGACCTACAGAACCATACTTTTACATGATCAACATCGTTGTGACAAAGACAGTTTTTATTGGCTAATTTTGGCGCACACAATGTCTTTTATCAACGCTCGGTACTCTGAATCCTTACAGCAAGTTAAGAAATTATTGGGAAGGTTTATCTCACTGTGTAGATATAAAAAAATACAACAGGCTTTGGAAACGAAGTTGGAATTTGACGACAATGGTAGTGTACTAATTAACTGGGGTACCTAGTTTCTAGTTCCGGCTATGTTTTGTTTTGAAATGCTGCTCGCGAGCTTTTTCCCAATCCTTTCAGTGTTCAACATACTTGGTATCACTACCACCGTTGTTACGAAGTTGTCATGGTTATCCTTTGTATTATTATTTTTTTTTGATTAAAGTTTTAGCGATGACGGCGTGCTTGGTGGACGATCTAATGTAATGGTGGTCATTTTGAAAGTTTGTAGGTCGTTTCTTTTCAAAAGTTTTGCATTGTGCTTTTTATATGTTTTACATGTTTGGATAAAAATGTTGTCACGCTTTCTAGCCATGTATAAATCTTAAACAAACCGATTTCAAGCTTTTGGCTACAAACGTAGAGGGAGCATGCTCAAGTCCAGCTCTAGCCTAAATTATTCTATTATTTTTAACTTTTTAACCAGTTTCGGATAAGAGCTTTTTATCCTGACCAAAATTATTATTTTTATGTTTCAGTTTATGGCTATCTAGCTAGCTATCAAGCTGTTTATTACATCTTGACTAAAAAGTAAAAGTAGCTAAATGCATTTTGACTACATCAAAATTCTTAATTAGTAATTCTTACGCTTTATAGTCGTAAAAAATTATTCTGCAAAATGAAATTGGGAAATGAAAGTGATTGTTTTCCCTGTATGGGGTAACAACGGACACTGTTTCCTGTTTTTATTTTAACCAAAGTTGCAATAAAGTATGTCACACATCCGTGACATTACCGGGAGGTAAATCAAATAATTCTGTTTTTCATGCAATGGTGGAATATATTCTATTACATTTTGCCTAGCATCCATGCAGCCATGTTCAGCATTGTTTGATTTTGTCATATGTTCTGTACAAACCTATGTTTTTTTCGATTTTTTGCTGTTACCTGCAGGTGATATTGAATCAAATCCTAGTTCCCTAAATTATTTAAAAATTCTTTAAGGTTCATTTTACCAAAGAGATCTTTAATTTGATCCTTTTGGCTCTTGCATATCTTTTTTAATGTTTTCGGTTTTCAAAACCATTAATCGTTGGAATTAAGATGATCTAAAATATGATTTGGAGAAAGGTGATTTATTGTACAATAGTGCGAATACTACATCATTTTTATCACGCCCTGAGCTTCCTTTGTCAATACAAGTAGAGTCACAAGACATCACCATAACATTTCTTTCGAACGATTTTTGATTTTTGCGGAGCGGCTCTGATTGTAAAAACCAAACTTGATTGCAAAACTTTACTTGTGTCAACATAACAATGATGGCATTCTATTCATAGTAAAAGGATTTACAATTTCTATTTTTTTTTTCAATTTGTTTATCTAGTGGATTACCATAGTCGAGATCACCAGGGATTATCTAATGGCACTACAATTATTGTCAAATTTGGAGAAATTCATGATTTAGGTAATTATATTATCCAAGTTTATATGAAAACTTGCAATATTTTAGTGCAGTATGTTTATTTAGCTAATCGACAGATGATTTTGCCGTTTTTATTTTGTTCAATACCAGACAATTAACGCTCGTGTTAAAAGACCTTCACACAGTCATATACATCATTTTATTTTCATTTTTATCATGTGCAAAATATAGTATTTTCTTTTGCACTTCTTTCGAATAAACTTTTGCGAGAGATAGTAGCCATTCTTAAACTCAAAAATTTTATGAATTTTCCCATCGCGTTAAAAATTACTTATTAAACACCTGGAATATAATTATAAATAGAAATTTTTAATTCTAAATCCAAGTCAATCCTCCGGGCATTGTTATTCCTCGATATTTCTTTGGCTATACGGTCGTAGCCTACCCATAGAACATTTATCTGCATTCTCATGGTCTATCAACTTACGCAGCAGAGCGTAGTACGGACTGAGCTTGACAAAGGACACTGGTAACGACAACAAACAGCATATTTCTAACGAAGGAATGCTTTTTAATGCTGATCAGTAGTACCCGAGTTCTAAAGCTACTCAGCTTTCTTGTTGTTTCGAGTTTCATTCCTTCATCAACGTGCGGTACGTTTCATTCAGTTCAGAGTTTGTGTCGCGTAATTTGTGTATTGTCTTGTAAAGTCACTCAATTGAAATCTATAATTTTTAAGTCATTAGGGATTTTATTTAAAAGTAACTTTTTGCTTTCTTCGCACTCGTTACAGAGAAACAGTTGAAGTTTTAAACACCCTAAAAAGGCTGCAAGAATCTGTAATTAGGTTTTACAATGTTAAAAAAGTTTCAGTTTAAAGTAGTACTTGGCCATCCGTTTACATTTTTCTGGCATCCGCTGAACTAAATCGTTTAGAAAACGAAGGTTGCCATTACTGCTGAAGGTAATACATTTGATAAAATTGGCAAAATCAGTTTAAATATTGAGGTGAAAAAGAACCAACTTACACAAAACAGATCTTTATCACCATCAATTTCTTCTTTACGGATCGCAGTGTTAAGTAATTTCAATAATACTTCATCACGAACTGTCTTAACAACTGAATGACTAAGAAAAAATAACAAACTTAAAACAGGAAATTTGAAAACTTTCTACATCAAAGTAAACAGGGCAGATCTATCTGGAAAACCATTAAAAAAAATCGAGTCCAGTCAATACCTACCTGTCACCATAAGCAACAGCCAAAAAAAATGGCTCCAGAAGAAGTAAAAATGCATCTTCATTTGGCAACTAAAAAAATTAACGTTTTTATTTTTCGTTGTCTTATAAATCGTTCTTATAAATATTGATGCAAAGTTCCTACCCTAGCAGTTATCTTGCACACTTCCCATAATTCAGAAAAAATCTTTTCAGCAAGAAACATCTTTAATCCATCTGGATACTAGAAATATTGCAACAGTAATGTGATGATATAATAAGATAAAAATGCTTCAGAAGAACAGAACAACTTACTAACCAGTGGATCATTTAGTAAGTCACTGAAATACTTGCTCGATTCAGTTGTCAATCTAAAAGAAATTTAGGCATAAAATAATTGTTTAGTGAGAACTTAGGTCCAAGTTATGTAATAAAAACTGTCAACACCATACATACTTTTCATTCCAGGTTGACTGCGATAAAAACACCAAACTTTCATGTAGAAATTTCTGTGTAAGCTGAAATACAATATATAAATTTTACGTTCGCTGAAGACTTATGTTACACTGAACAAACAGTAAGAAAATAATTAGTCTAAATAAGGATAATTGGTTAACATTTATGTACTTTGTACTTTTTAGTTGTTTTACACGAAATAAATTTTACTGTTATGTTATATTTCTTTGACGTCCCAATATAAGTGTGCTTAGTGGACACAAAATACAAGTTGTACAACCTCCAGTGCAAATGGTTGTTGGCTCAATTCCCAGCCATGCCATGTCAGAGACTGTGTCAGTGTTTTTTTTAAGGATGTTCCCAAAGGCAATTCTAAGAATTTTTAAAATAAACATTTTTTTAAATAACTCGATCCAAAAGCAAGATACTTTTTCTGTATGTTGCTATTGTTACTAAAAGTAACGTGTGAAAGTTAGAACAGCTTTTAAGGAAGACACATTCCAAAATGCCTTAAAATGGGTTTTTGCCTCTAGTAGAGGTTTATGTTATGTTTTATTAGTTTTCTTTTATTAAATTAGGGGTTTTAGGAGCATTCAGGGAAGAAAAATCAAAATTTTCAGCAATTAAAACTATTTGGAACTTTATTATAAAACTACAATGAGACTATACATGAACTTTTAAATTAACCTGACATGCCTTAATAGACTTGAAAACAAATAAACAAACCAAATCGTAACGTTAAAAAGCAAGAAATGAAGGAAGATTCTGTTACATAGAATTTAAGCCAGCCACAAGTGTTTAATGGATTTCATTAAAACATATTTTGCGGTAGAACAATCAATTAAAAAGTAGCTATCAACCAGATATTATCGAGGATTATTTTTTTTATCCTTTTAGAAGATATCTTTTTCATATTTGAAACTGGACTTGTGTGTTCCTTTATTTTATTGTCAGGCAGACACCAACGTATGAAAGACACTTAATTATTATCAACTTACGCCTGAAATGGAATATTCCTTTCGAAATAGCTCTCAACCCTACCTAAATGATACTTCAAATCTACCAAATGATTTAGAACCATCAAAATTTTTTCAGGGATATTCCTAGAAAGCTTTGTGATTTCCCAGCTGGCTGTGTTATTATTTTCTTTCTATGTATGAACTAATTGCTATGGAATATCCTCTGCCAGATGGGCACGATGAGAGTTTTTTGAATTTACCTTTCCTTTATTTTACTCTTTGCATGCCAGAACTACCCAGTTTTAGATAAGCAACTATGAATACGTACGTTGCAGCTCTGTTCTAAAAGACCTCTTCTTTAACTTAGAATATTTCTTTCTCTAGTGCTCATTGACTTTTTTTCAATTTTAATAACATTTATACATGAATAGTTTGCACTGGCAAATTTTCGTAAACACATCTTGCCTGGCTGAAGAATTATGCCACTTAAAATTTTCCTTAAAAAATGGAATAAATCTTCTCCTACCTGTCTGCTACCTTTGAAACGGTGTAGCAAATGTTAAGATAAACGTTGACTCGAGAATGATGTTTTTGGAATATTCAATTCTACTAGTAATACTGAACTAAGCGATTGCATACAATAGACTCTCTGTGATTCGAACCTCTCCTTAATTCGAACAAATCTTCTGGTCCCATCAAAATCCCTTAACAAATTCCCATGATTCACTTCCCCTACTTCGAAACTCCATAATTCGAATTCGGGTTGAACTCAAAACTTTAAAATGAGTAAAAAGAACATCTTGAATGGTTCAAAAATAACATAATTTTAGCAAGTGTTATCACATAAGATGATAAACATTCAATACATCAATTTGCTACTTTCTATATCAAGAAAAGAAAATTAATAATAGATAAACAATTTTCAAAAAAACTTGAGAACTACCTGCGTATTATTAATAACCTTATTAATAACAGTGACCACTACCGAAGACTCCAGAGTAATCATGGGTTTTTCAAAAAGAACTGTGGAATTTGGTACAAATTTACTATGAGATCAATTAACACACATTAAAACGGCCCAAGTGAAAGAAGGATGCAAAAATGAAAGAAACAAAAAACAAACTCCCACACAACACAGTAAAGGGTCTAAAAGGTATCCGTGTGTACAAGTTGTCCAAACCTTCTGCACGCTCCAAAATCTCTAACTATTTTTAGATATTCTGAAAAAAAAATAGATTTTGTATCGAAGCTGTTTATCATCTGTGGGTGAGATCATTAAGCAGAACAAGAGCATATTAATCAATATGGGGGGTGAGTTGTGCTTTAAGCTCGGCTGTCACTTTGGGCTAACGATGAGTTAACCATAGCGAGCATGATGCGCTATGGCCTCAGCCCACATCTATGAAGCAGAAGCAGGTAAAGTAACGTGAAGCAGAGCATGAAGCAAGTTGTTTTTAAACTTGAGTTAAGAAGAAATTATACTATACTAGTCGTTAGCCCGTGGAAAAATCCACGGGTTCACCCGTCGCGGCTAAGCTACCATTTTGCGTGACAGACAGACGGACGGACAGACGTATACGGGCATTATTATACTATATTTTTTTTGAGTGAAGTCGTTAATTAAACTTTGTAACTACTTGTGGCACAGACAAACAATATTTAATGTAAATTAAATTATGGAAAGTTGAACGGCCAATGATAATGACATTCAACAATACAACTCTAACAAGGCTACAATTGGATCATGAAAATCATTCCTTTTTTATTTTTTAATTATATTTTATCTTAATTATTTTTGTCGTTTATTTTACTAAAAGTCGACTATAAAAAGATTAAAATATTGTAGTATTTTAATCTTTAAGATATTTATATATAAAGCTTGACTTATAAAGTCACAAAAACGCTACCGAATGGAGCATATTATAAGTGCAGCCACAAGTAAAACAAATCGATTAAATAGCCTTCTGAAAAAAAGAGATTTCCATTGACGATATTTCGCTTTTTCGTAATTCCGATAAACTGGGATAAACCACGAAAATGGGTTAATGCGGAACTTTAAAGACGGCGTAATTTATTCTAAAGTGAAAAACATAAGACCAAAGCTAAAACATTGTTGTGCTGAAATAACTACAACACATTTCTGTAAACGTTAAACATTGGTGTACTACGTTTTAAAATCATCCAAAGGGGATATTACAAATCTTAAAAATATCACTGTACTAAAAAAACAAAAACATATTGTTTGGAATTATTTTGAGTTACACAGTCAGCAAATAATAACATAAAACACGTATTATTCTTAAATTCTATTATTTTACAAGTATAAATTGATAGGCTTTCAAATAGAAGTGGTCGATTTTGCTAGAAAGTATCACAAATAGTATTTTTAATTTTCTTCTGGAAAGAGGCAAAAAATAAATATTTGTCGAACCGTTCTTTGTTTTTGCATAATTCATATTCAAATTTGCAGTTGGTTCCCATGTTTGTTTCTTGTTGTCCCATGTTTGTTTCATGTTGGTCCATATTTGTGATGTGGTACATATCTGCTGTCTGATGTTGCCCTATGTTTGTTTATGTATAGTTGTTCTGTAAATTATCAGTTTCATTTATGTATTTATTTGTCAAAGTCTTTTAAAATTTGGTCTTTATATAATTCCTTAGGGATTTATAATAATTTTATTAAATAACATATAACATCATGTGTTAATTACCATATATAAGCTTTGACAAGTTCAGAAACAACTCATTTGCATGTAGACCGTAGTAGAGGTCAGTTGTTCTAAATTTAAATGTAAAGCTATTTCTCAAATGTAAAGCCATTTCTCAAATGTTAAGTCATTTCTTGAATCAGTTACTTTAACCTCAAAGTTAAATAATACAAGTGAAAGATTGTTTTAATCTATATCAAAGTTTATTTAACATATTTCATCAACTAACCCATATATGGCAAGCTGTTTGAACTTAAATGTAGGAATGATCTGAAATTCTATTATTAAATTTTTTCAATTTTAACGACCCTGGGTTGTCAGCAAAATGTAGTCCTCAATTCTCAGTTAATCCAGTGACACTTTTAATTACATGATACATAATGTGTAGCTTATTTTTATATTATCACTTGGTATATGTTTTAAACATGGCCACACAGAGAAAATGTTACAGAGAATGTGCAAAGAATCTCTATCGCTACTTATTTTCCTTATGAAAACACAGTAAAATATTGGAGCATAGTAACTTTGTTTGTTTGGATGATTAACTTTTAAATGAGATTTTTGTCTGATTGACTTGCGATATCACAATGAAAACAAGAGAATAAAAAACTTATTATTCCCTTGATTTTGATTTTTACATAAGTGAAATTTTTTTAGTTTTTGGGACAAACAAAAAATTATAGTTAAACAAATTTTTAGTAATGATAATTGTAATAATAAAAACAACGCAATGTTTCTAAAGGTCTTTTTAGACGATAAATTATACGTAAAGTTACTAAATATGGTAATAGAAAAAATATTGTAGTAATTTAATTCACATTCAAAAACACTATAAGTTATTCAAAAAATTATTCATCATCTGTTGAGTTTGTTACATCAAAGCTTCATTCATTCTCACTCATTTTAGCAAAGTTGCTAAATTTGGAGCCACATGTACTACCGGATGGCGGTATTCTTTCATCTTTGCTAGACTATTGCTGAATAAAATCAAAATGGTTTAATTTTATTCATAGCTAATCTAAACAATTTTTTTACTTCTGGTAATAATTTTTCAATAATTTTAGGTAAAATACACTATCAACCATTCTGTTAAGTATTCTATTTTTAGTGAACTTGATGTATAATTTATCGAATAGTTCGCCGCTAAAAGGGCCTTTATATAATATTGTGGAATCAGTGTTAAAAAGTTTAAAAAGATTAAACTGCTGCATGTGAGTAAAGCTTATAACAACAACGCTGGAGTAATTCTCTATTTATTAATTACAACTTTTATTATCTATTTTTATCTCAACAACTATAGTGAGTACAATAAAATGAATTCCTTTAATAGAGAGCATCAGGCTTCTCATTTTGAGGTATATACGCGATCGGTTCCTACGCGCTATCGCGTAGCTGAATTAAGTAAGGTACAGGAAGAACCATGTACCTCTGTTGACAGATTACTTCCTAATTAAAAATGGTCGTGCATTATTAAACAAATAAATAGCCATTTTAAAAATCGCGTACCCTGATCACGTAAGCACATATTTACAAAATAAGAAGCCTGGAGCATATGCTTGAATGCGTCTTGTTATTGTATATTTCATTCATATTTTAAGTGATGACCTGATGATTAGATGCAGTGGAAATAAGAACGTAAAGGTAGGTTTCCATACGACCGCATTTTCCACTCTAGCAAAAAAAGTTCAGAGCACTTTGCTCTTGAGTTTAAACTTAATGGAAACCACTTGAGAGAAAAGATGTTTAGAATAAAATAGCTGCCGTAAACAGAAGAAACCGTTTGCTATGAAATTTAAAAATAATATTAACTTTCTTTTTTATAGCAGTGAATTAAAAGAAGGCGTAACATGAAACAACTAAAAAAGATGAGAAAACTTTTTCAGGAAGAGGGGAGAGTTATTATTTACTGTTAGGTTATGAATTTAACTACTGATGTTTTCCCAACAAGTAGTTTATTAATGTGTTTGTTAGGACGATTTAAAAAGTATTTATGAATTCCTAACTTTTATTCATAATTCAATGCTAACAGGCCTCTCTGCTCTACTTAACACCAAACACTTATTTTTGAAAGGTGTTGTTATTTTGTGAATAAAAAATATAGCAAAAATAATTAAAACCCTGCCCGGACATGCCCCAACCACGAAAACGTTGCTATAGTTCAATGGAAAACTATACTGTGAGGAGAAAGCCTGTGTTTTAAATCGAAGTTAGGGTGCAATTTTGGAACTTTTATGACAACACAGTTTGTAAAATAGTAATTGTTGGTTGACTATTTTTGCGAGGACTACCTTACAATAGGCTGTACTCTGTGTTTTTATTTAAACAGCTGTTGCATTGCACATCTGTTACCAGATGTGCAATGCAAAGTTTATTTGGTCTATCAACCTGGATGTGTGGAATGGTTTACCTACAATTAAGCGCTCAAACTGGCATTCAATGTCGAGTCACCCTGCACTATGCATAAAACCTTCTTTTCTCTTTTAGGTGTAACTGAGAAATTTGAATAAATGCATTGAAAAGCACTATAAGAACATACAAGTTTAGGTATTTATAACGTATTAACAGTTTTGTGTGACATTTACTATCCCTGCGTGTC
Organism: Hydractinia symbiolongicarpus; assembly: GCF_029227915.1. Taxonomy (NCBI): domain Eukaryota; kingdom Metazoa; phylum Cnidaria; class Hydrozoa; order Anthoathecata; family Hydractiniidae; genus Hydractinia; species Hydractinia symbiolongicarpus. The sequence goes on from NC_079877.1 coordinate 21,586,544, forward strand.
CTGTATTATTTACACTGCAAATAGTCTAGCAGAAAAATAACATTATACCAAGTAGAACTTGTCCAATCTAAGTCTATCGATACCAAGCCACTCTCTACCCATTGTTATGAAAAAGACTTTGGAGAACAGTACACCTACAAAGGTTAAGAGAAGAAACTTTAATTAGATGAGACAAAATATATTGAAACATACATATTGAAATAATGATATACCCCCACAAAACTAGAAAACAATTTATAAAAGGTGTTACTCTAAGTTTAAACAACTGACCTGTCATGGAGCATTGACCAAATAAATGAATGCCATTGGATAAATTTTCAGCAAGTTCCTCCTGAAACAACAAACGTTTATACTCAATATGAACAATGCATCTTACCTAAAATACAGTCCAAATATAAGCTTCTGCGTACGCTTTATACAAACCTTTCCTTGCAAAACGGAATCCCTTTAATTTTTAGAACTATTTCTATATCCATTTTTTGTCCCGCGGGATGTACATACCAAAATAATGAATAACATGAAAACAAGATTAGATGTGAGCAAATATTTAGTTTGCAGCGAAGTATTGCAGATATGGTTTGTTTACTTGCTATATTTGCAAAATCAATATGTCATAAAGATTATTAATATTTGGTAATAACTATTATAATAGCCGTACTCCGTCTGTCTGTCTCTGCGCGGACCCCCCGCTGAGTTAGGAAATGATGATACGGAAACACGAATACCAAATGCGATATATTTTTACCGACTTTGTTTTGACCGCTCGCGCGTAGAATACCATTCACAACGCCTGATTCTTTAAAAAAAAAACAAGATTTTCGCGACCAGAAAGAATCCAAGATCTTCGCGGAACGAAGGCCATTTTGATAATGGTCGTGTTTGTGGTCAGTGTGTGAGGTTTGTAGGCCTGTTTGACTTTTTTATCTTCTAAAAGCCTTATATATTTGTAATATTTGTTTTCTGTTTGTTTTCAATGTTAGGATAAATATATTGTCACGTTTTTTAGCCACGTACAGATCTTAAACGCACCAGTTTTAGGATGTTTGGCTAGGAACGAAGATTAGCTAGCTATAGCTACTAGCTAGCTAGAGCCTCACTTATTGCTATTCTGTTTGGTATAAGAGCTTTTTATCCTAGCCAACATTTATTTTTATGTTGAGGCTGTGGCTATTTAAAAAGTGAAAGTATAAAAATGCAGTTTGGCTACAACAATATTCTTAAGCAATACATAATTTTTATGCTAAATGCAGTTAGCTAGCTAGGTATAGCTACATATTTTATAATTTTTCTGCAAACTTTTTCTGCAAATGAAATGGCTGAGCGATTGTTTTGGCTGGACGAGTAACGACAGGCTGTTCCCTGTGTTTTTATTTAAACCGAAGTTGCAATGAACATTTTTGGAAAAGGGTAATACGCCTTATGCGCCTGTTCAACTGTGTTTAACTGTACTAAGCGGTTAGCCCAGTGTTAAAAACAGACTGTTTTTTGTAAAAGGCTGTTACGCCTATGGGCATGTGCAACACCGTTTACCTGTATATACTAAGGTCAGCCCACCACTGTGACAATTAATTTTTAAACTTTCTTGGGAATCACGCCTGGACTAACCCCTCAGCCCTATGTCTGCGAGAAAGTTTTTTTCAAAAGGGTATTATTCCTATACGCTGTGCAACACGGTTTAACTGTACTAAGCGCTCAGCCCAGTGTCACGATTAATTTTTTAACTTGCGCAAAAATTTATTCTGCAAAATGAAATAAAATTGACGATTGTTTTTGCTATGATGGAGTAACAACACTTTGTAAACTCTGTTTTTATATCAGTTATCGTTGCGGGAAAGTTATTTTTTGAAAAATATGTTACAGTCGCACACTATAATGTTTTATGCGCTTCAAAAGATTAACGACATACTGTATACCTGTACTAAAGCGCTCCACCTGATCGTGTGGGACAGTTTACAGCTCTTATTAAGCGCTCCACAGAGTGTTCAATGCCGGATCACACCTTTACTTGTGGCTTAACCCGGCATTTCGACGCCGGGTTTCCCGGCTAGTTTGGTAATAATATGGGATAATACAATGTATCTGCCAAACATTAATAGCATGTATCTGCCAACCTATTAGAACTATTAAATGGTTTGTTTATTATCCTTGGTGTTAAATGAGCTAGGTATTAGCTAGCTTTGAATATGATGATTATGAGTAGCTAGTTGGCTGGCTGACTTGTTCCAAACAAACGTGAAATTTCAAGCTGTTTACCAAAATTGGTGATGTTGCTGGTATATATATTGTGTCTCCAGTTATAATAGCTTACGGTTGGTCAGTCAGCGAAATAAAAATAATTTTATCAAAAATGTATGGTCAGAACAACAAGAAAAAAAATAATATAAAATAACAACAGAGGTTGTTACGACACGCATTGTTTCCAATGTATTTTCGCATCACGCACGGAGCTAATATTTTTTTGTTGCAAAGGAAAAATAATAACAACTTGTCTCACTAAAAGTAACTAGCCGTCAAGGTGAAAAGATAAAAATGCTCAAAAACTTGTTTTGAAAGTTACACATTAAAAATATACTTGAGTTGTTTTAAAAGTTATACAGCAAGTTACATTTGCACTGTTTCAAATTTTTACAGCAGGTTATTATTCTCCCACTTACCATAATAATTATAAAAAAAAGTTATTTTGCAGGCCTTGCCATGAGTCGCAAGCAATTGCTCGTGCCCGCGTAGTGCTCGCGTAAATGCTCGTTACCCAAGCGTTCTATTGCTCTCGTAAATATTAACATTTTGAGATAATTGTAAACGTTTTCCTGAAATTGAAAAGATATTTGGTGTGATTATTTTCCACCCATCGTTCAAAAGTTTATTTGCCATTTTGTAAAACGCCTGCGATACGGGCATTAAGGTTAATCTTTGTTGTGCATTCATTTTGCAGTAGAAAAGTGGGGGACGTTATAAATCGTGAACCCCAAACACGATGATCGAGCGTCTACTGGTATATAGACTCTCTCAATCTTAACTTCCTTTTCTACATGTCCGAAATAGTATGCATGACAATACTGTAGTTTTCATAAATTTATTGTTTTTTTTTCAGCAAATAGGAAAAAATATGCTTCGTTTTCAAATTAAAAAAAAATCTTTATCTGCATGGTTTAAATAAAACTTCCAAATTCATTCGGAAAGTTCAGGAACACGTCAGGCATATAAAATTTATACAGAAAAAAAAATTATACCGCACATGGTTTTCGTTTTTAAAATTGTTTAAATAACAGTTGCGGCATAAAGAAAATAATCCATTAAATTTGGACCTGCTATGGTTTCAAATTGTTTCGTCAAATGAAAAAATTATCTACAATTAAATCCATGATAAATTGTCTGTTCCGCCTGCAAGTGCAGTTTTGCAGACTTGCATCATCCATGCTCCGTCGGCGTTCACCTCCGCATTAATTCAGAACCGCATGGCTGGATTTCTTGTGTAAGACCTGGTTACCAACGACGAAGGGGCCAGGCAAAAGAGATTTATGTCTACGTAGTTCTTTTAACTAAGTCAGGAGTCGGTGAATTAGCTAGGATGGTCAGGTTGGCTATGAATAGGCTTGCTCGTGGATTTCAAGGACCAGGACTATTCAATAATTCTGAGATCTAAGTGTCTGTCCAAGACGAAAATCTATGGGACGTTTTAACTGATGAAAGTTCTAAACGAGCCACGGACATGTCTGACCAAACTGGAAATGTGGCAGGCAGTTTAATCACACGCCTGAAACAATTTAGGTGTGTGCCCAGGCGCACGCCTCTCCTGAAAAAGATGCCCTGAGAGACTAAATGTAGTAAAGTTTTTTAGCGAAAAATATGGCGAGCAAAATCGCTCGCGTGGACACTCTGATGCGAGCAATTAATTGCTCTGGAGGTTATTTGCTCATGGCAAGGCCTGTTTTGATAAAAAAAATTGTTCTTTTAATCTTTAGGGCAGTCTTATAAAAAAAATTAAATTTAAGTGCAACATATTTGTACGGACTATAGTTCAGTTGACCATATTTAAAATCTTTCGTGGCATTAAAATTACTTTTTAAAAATTAATAACGGAGGAGGGTGTTACGACAAGTGTATTCTACCTTATTTTTATTATTTTTCCTAAATGGTATCGACTAAAGGTCTTGCAGTATTGCATTTTAGCTAGTGAAATTTTAAGCATATATAATATTAATAATCATAACGAAAGAGGGGTGTTATTGCAATAACAATCTGTTTTGTTTTTCACTGTGTTATAAATACTTTTGTTTAACTAAGGAAACTATTTTTGTCATTACAAAATTAGCGCATCGCCCATTTTAGTTTCATCGGCACAAAACCATGAATTAGAATTAATATTTTGCACATATTTTCGGCTTGACGTTTTCTTGAACAGAATTCTTTTGACGAAAAAATAATCGGGAAAACAACGAAATGTGTTTCACAGGCATATAGACATTAAACTTCTAAAAACTGAAACTTGATTATGTTTAGACAAATATAACTTTTCTAAACAAAATGGCATTTGGTAAAAATACAATCGCGACCATGACGAAAAAGTATACACCAAGCAAAAGCTAAAATTATGCTTCGTTAAACTTGGTAAAACCTGAAACAAACAAATTACCTTTAATGAAACACGTTTTTAAAAAAAGAAAAAAATTAAATTATACTGGCTATTGAAATCTAGAGCTCGCCAAAATAATTGTGGGACACACAATCCTCCGTGGAGATAATAATATTAGCGTGGTTGCCACGATAGAATGCTTGAATGTTTATTATACATGGAGACCACGATTTTATTGTGGTTCGTGTGCTCATCCAAATAAAAATATATTCACTTTATTTTAAAAACGTGGCTACGTTTTAGGTTTAGATCGAACATATACTAAAAGATACGCTCTTAAAATCTGCAACATTTTAATCTTTTTGTTACGCTACCACTAACAATACCCATTTTACAACTGTGTTAACTACGATTTTGTAAAACTGCCAGTTGTGGAAGTCATTTTGTTGATACATTCTGTGGATGGGGGGGGATTGACAACGCCAATTTCTCAACAGAGTGTCTTGCAACTCGCTAAAACATTAATACATAAGCTACAAATATCAAGGTCAAAAAACAAAATGGCGGAATAAAGTGCCTTCCAAAAGTACACAAAAATACAAGTATATAAATAACTCAATAGAAATACAGTGGCTATACTCCCACACCACAAGTGAACAAAAGGGCAACCAAAGGATGTAAAAGGGTGGGTAAATGAACAAGTCATTAACTGAAATGAACAAGTCATTTACTGTACACATTGGGTTCTTTGATGGAAGCTTCGCGAGCATATCCTTTTTCCAAAAGGTTGTCCATGAATCGTTTGTGGTTATCGAAGAATTTCTTGTCAGCAATAAATCGCATTTAAGGTGTGATAATTGTTTAATGGCAAGAGCTTTATTGCTTGGGCATTGTCACATTCTTATTTCTGAATGGTAGTGGTAATTTGTAGTGATTTTCAACTTTCGTGACGTCTTTCTATGCCCTGTTGTCTAATATAATAATTTTCTGTCTATGATGACTACCCTTTATAGGACCAACGACACACCATCCTAGCATGGTTCTGTAGGCATATGGAGGAGAGTTTTGACTCGGAATGACTTCGATTGGCTCTAAAGCTTTGGGGCAGTTTGCTCCTATCACCAGATCAACTTGATGTCCATTTGATTTCAAATAAGGATTCAACAGTTCCAAATACTTTCAATTTGATAACTTATCAACACTTCTGGATCTACTTGGAGCTCTGGACTAGTGTACGTTTTTGGTAGCTTAATACTGCTGCAACAATCATGAATTCCCTCAACGTATAATCCATTAATGATTTTTGACCTTGTACACTTACACTGTTTACTGTCTTCACTTAAATTGAGGTGTTGATACCACTAACATTTAATTTCTTGACTAATCCAAGGTGGCCTGACTACAATTGTCTAACATGGCAAGAGCATCGATTCATTTACCAGACGATTTGCACGTGACTTTGACTGGTACTACATACATGCTGATAACTTCACCTAAGATGATAATTCTGGATTTGGTGTCATGTCTTTAAGAGTGTCATCTTTTTTATCTCCTTCAGGTTTATCATCTTTATTTTTCTTTTTGAATCTAAATTCATGAAGTTCAGTTGGGTGGTTTCCCTTGCATGTGCTGCACTTACGTCGGTTTTTACATGTTCTAGCACTGTGACTTGGTGTCATTGGTTGATAACAGCCATAACAGAGTCTTTTCTTTCCCAAAAACTTGCTGCGGTGGTCGATGTTATACTCTAGATATATCTCACATGGTCTAGATCGTGATTAACATTACAAATAGGACACGGTGGTGCAACGGTTAAGAGACACTTGTAACCTTTCCGGCCTTTTCCCTTTGCGTCTTTTTCCTTGCTGACAAACTGTTTTACAGCATCACGAGAATACAGTGGATCATTTATCAGTGCAGTTTCCATATTAACAAATTGGACAAAATTTTCAAAGACTGGTTCACCTTTACCTTTTATCCGCTTTGAAGCAACTTGACGTTTCCAACGGTTAATAAGTCCACCTGGTCATTTTGACACCAATGTGCCGATTATATCCGGACTGTTGAGAACGTGTAGGTGCTGACCCATGCAGATACTTTCACATTTTATGAAAAAAGTGTGAAAGTCTCTGAATTCTTTTGAATCGCTGTATTTTAAAGAAGACCAATTCTTAATTTCTTTTCGATAGCTGGCTAGTATGGTATGGCTGTTTCCATATCTTTTTTCTAATATTTTCATAGCATTGTTGTAGCCAATGTATGATGGTCAATGTATACAGTGATTAATTCTCGTGCTTCTCCAGCAGTAAACTTAATAAGCCTGGTGAGTTGTCTAACAGGGTCATCAATTTTAGATTCCACCACTTCCTTAAACATGCAGTGAAATAATGAAAATTCAGTGGGTCCCCTCTAAATTTCTCTATATCCACTTCAGGAGACGCTTGTTGTTTGAGAAGTTTACACAACATATCTTCTGATTCATGCTCTCTAAATCCTAGACTTTCTCTGGAGTATGATTTATGTCTCAATCCTGTGTTGGATGGTTTTGTATCATAAGGTATTTTGGTATTTTCAAACCTCGCCTTTTGATGATGAACATATGGTCTGACTGATTTTCCATAGCTTCTAGTCTGACGGAAAGCTTAGCAACTTCTTTGGCTACTTGATCCTTAAATGATGAGGTAGTGCTGCGTTTAGATGATGCTCTACTCCAGGTGTCATCATGTTCTGCAACTTGCTTCAACCTTTGTAGCTCCTTGATTACTCCACATTTGAAGATTAATATCTCTTCGTCCTTTTTATCATACCAATCATGCACGGTTTTATCATTGGGGTCTGATAATTGTATACATTGTTCGTTCCTGTATAGCAATGACATTACCCAACGGTAGCAAGTCGTTTACTTCTCTGCAGCGCCTAGAGATCCTTTTACAAATCCTTAATTTGTCATCAGTCAAGCACTGTAACTTATACACTCTCCCTTTCTCTGTAGGTTTACTGGACCTTCTGTGACTGACATGATTCATGTCAAGATCATCAGTTGCATCTCCTATTAGCCCATCTGGACTTGGTGGTAACACTCCCTGGGGCAGCACCCCTGGGTCAACTTTCTAAACCTGTCTGGGTTCAACTAACAAGTCAAGGTCTTTGTAATACTTGACTGACATCCTTCTAAACAAATACTCGGACGAATCAATGTTGCTTGTATTTCTACTTTTGTGGATGCAGGGGAATTGACAAAGCCAATTTCTAAACAGAGTGTCTTGCAACTTGCTAAAACATTAATACATAAGCTACATCAAGGTCAGAGCAAAACTTATGAAACAAAATGGCGGAATAAAGTGCCTTTCAAAAGTATATAAAAATACAAGTATATAAACAACTCACTAGAAATACAGTGGCTATACCACACCACAAGTGAGCAAAAGGGCAACCAAAGGATGTAAAAGGGTGGGTAAATGAATAATTCATTTACTGTACACTCAACAGTGCACAACAACGAACTAAAAGTGAATACTCCAACAGGTACACCCTACTCTTCCAGAGTCTTGTCAACATTGACTGAAAAAAGGGTGTGTGCATGTGAAGTATACTAACTTCCTAAGGGAGGTAACAAAAAACTTATCACCTATGGAAATGGATATTACTATTAGGTCTATTACTTTAAAATGATAATGCGATATAGAAAGCACAAAGTAATAAAATTTAATAACTTGTTAATGACATGAAGGTATATAATTACGTGGAACTATTGGTATTAAAAGTGTATCGGTTACACTTTGTGACCACAAGCGTTTTTAAAAATGTTTTAACACCATTAGTTCTTTCCTCTTAGACAGTTTGACATGCTTACAAAGATTATTTTTATGAAAAATACTATTTACTTATAGCACATACCTGAATCAAAGGCTTGTCTGAAAACCACATGCAATAAAATAAACCTTTCCATATTTTCAGCAGTTCAACTTCAAGAAGACCTAAAATTAAAAACGTTTATGTATCAATTAGATATTTTTGTTCAGAATTTTTCTTGTCATTTTAGTACAAGATGCATGGATTCTGAACATGAGGTCCCCACATTGTTTTAAAGCCTCTAAACTTAATATATTTTTGTTTTGCAGCTTTTAATGGTATAGTCGGGTGAAGAAAATAATATTTTAGAACGATAAAAACTTTATTAAGAATACCTTACTTGAAATTGAAATGATAACTTTCTATATGGTGCTCATTAATACTGAGAAAATATTTATTTCTTGTTTACAAAAATAGATATCATCTTTCTCACTAATACTCAATTTTGAACCACGCGCATGAAAAGTTACTGGGTTAATTCAGCGTTATATAATATCTCCCCCTGGTTTACTATATAAATGATAATTATATATTAAGACGTTACACAATTTCTGTTAATACGGAAAATGGGTTAAGTAAGTCTTCGGTTACACCTTATAATTTATTCACTGGAATATTTTCACGTTAAAGCACCTTTAAAAAAGGCATCATTTACATAAGGCCTTAAGTTTCCTGAAATAAAAAGGGTGTTAAAAAAATTTGTATTATGCTCTTTCTTTATAAATTGCTACCGATTCTCGATTTGAGAAGGGAATTGATTAGCTACCCTGCTAATTGACTAGCTACTCTGTTCTAAATAAATTTTTCATATCTAAATTATCTTTTTGCAGGGCTTTGTAAATTTTGATTTAATGCACACAGAGTTATGTATGCGACATGAAATTACGTACACGATTGTGCACAACAATTTTCGTGCACGTGATTTTGCCGCTGTGCGCGTAATCGTGCATGCAACTTTCAGAATTTGAAGGCAACTTTAGAAATCATCTTGAAATCGGTCTCGTAAATTTGTAATTTCGTAATGGTATCATGACGATAGATTGCTCATAGTTTTTTTGCTGTTTATTTTCTTCTAAAATTTTTATAACAAGATGTATTCATCAATATTGAGGTTGTGCACGAAAATTTGTGTACGCTGTTGAACTGTTACGTGCACGTTGGGTACACGTTCGTCACTGTGCACGCAATTTACGAAGCCCTGTTTTGTAGTGGGTTTAAAATTAACATAAAGAAAGAAATTATGCTAGCTATATATTTGATACGATTTTATGCATGTGCTTAATGGCTGGCCTTAGAGGTTTTGCGTGTGTAAGCCTATGCTTTTATGGCAAAGCCGGCAAAACGTGACTTTTAAGCTTTGCTAGGAAATTTTCTTTTCATCTTTTTACAATTAGTATCTTGACAATTATATTAAATTATTCTAGATATTTTTTAAATCATTTTCACTGTTTCAAAATTTGCTTTAAAATCGTTTTCCTTTATGTAGTTTAAACAAAATTATTTCGTAAATAAAAAATAAAACCTATAAAATAAAATAACATTGTTTCATGATATTGACATTTCATACCATGAAAATTGTTTCAATTAGTTTTAAAAATAAAATGAATTTGCAGACAATCCCCAAGAGTTGTGCACAACTGTACAAAGTATTAATTTGCAGCATCAGATATTGACACAGATAGTTCCAGATAGCATCATTGACGATGTTTCAGAACACAAGCATTTTTAATAATGCATTCACCCCTATTTCTAATAAAAAAATATCAATTGTTCACTCTTATCTTTTAATTTTGCAGAGACTGCCTTATGTTATTATTTTTAAACATTTAATTTGGTAGAATCTGATTTCGATTTCACATAAATATTACAAGTTAGATTTGCCTAAAAGATTTGCATGAGAAATTCTACATGATATGTTCACTTTTTGTTAAAACTTCATGTGACTGCAAGTATAGTATTGTGGATACTCCTGTGGAAGTATTGCATCAACAAAGCCTTTGGACAAATGTCAAATCACAATGGAAGCTCTGCGAAAAGGGAGAGCGCCTGATAAAGCGATAGAAAAGACGTATCAGAGTTTGTTTCATGGGAGCAGCACAAGAATGGCAAAAAGACGGCTCGAGCGCTCTCTTTGCATGCTATCTCTATGTATGCAAATGCTGTAGGGAGTGTTGTTTAATTAGATAGCCTAAAAGCTTTGAGAAAGAAATCGAGGAAGACGCAATTATTGAGACACACACCTTAAACCACACTCAGTTGTCCAAGAGGAAAGAAGATGTGAAGTAGGTAGATGAAGAAGAAAAAGATAGAGAATTGTCTGTGAAAAGTACCTGAACGATGTCATGAAAAATATGATGGAAACATCGCAAGCTGGAGGTCTACATCTCGCTGTAGAACTACAATAAGTTTCAATCTTTGTTAAAATATAATTATTTCTATCGCTTAAAAGCTTTATTTAATCCGCACAAGCCTTCTCGCTAGTTTATTTAGTTTCCATGCAAAACTTTTATTTAATAAAACTATTAAACAATGGCTCTTTGTGTCACATTGATAGAGTTGATAAAATTTGCAATTATGCTATTGGGAATAGTTAACTGTAATGTTAACACTATTTAACAATAGTTACATGCAGTTATAATAAGCTATTTTTTCTTCAAGAATCTTTTGTTTATTACGCGCAAGTTAATGACTTACAAGACTGGCAAAATAATTAATAAGAACAAAAGACAAACAACTACCGCCTCCGAGAAAAAGTTGTGAAACTTGAGCGTACGCATCCGGACTGTACTGTACTCTTTCGAATACCAGTACAAAGTGCCTATACTGCAATACCATGACACTAGCAAGATTGTGGTTTACTTTGTCATGGCAATCGACACTGAAAGAGAAAGAGATGCAGAAGAAAGGCCTGACACAGGGAGCAAAAAGAGGTTGAAGGTCAATATTCTCAACGAGGATCCAGGACTTGCAAATGCAAGTGATATGTCGATTTTGAGCTACTAGGAGATCAGCATTTCTTAAACATGAAGATATAACCAATCTTGTGTATAAAGAGTCCACTGGTGGATTCCAATCAGTCAGTGCAATAAAGACGAAGCCAAAGCTGGGCGCTTACACACGATAGGCTTTATAAAATATACTACTACTCCAAGTAAGGTGACTAAGGTCAAGGGCATTATATAATGACTGAGATTGGAGTTGTGCAGAAAGATCTAGGCGACTACAGTGCTGATCGCGAGTAAAGCTACACATCTTTGAGAGTGCCAGTACAAATAAATGCGTGTAAAATAGTTCAGAGTGAGAGTACAATGCGAGTGCGAGTGAAATAAATGAGAGTAATCTTTGTAATAACGCAAGTATGCAATAATTAAACTACTCGCGAGTAAATCTTTAAAAAATATATATCGTATTACTCACGAGTTATATTAAAGGAAAACATAAGACATTAATTTTAATTCACCATTTAATTTTTTTTAATTTAGTTTAAAATTAAAAAATAAATTTTAAAGTTCAACTTTTCCATCTCTTACTTCTTTAAATGCTTTCGCTATTTTCGTTATGTAAAATCACTTCCACCATGTTCTTTCACAAGGACAGAGTCAGCATGATATCTAGTTATAATTATGGTGGTCAATTGCAGGCCTATCAATAAGGGGAGAGCAATTGCTCTTGCTCTTGCTAACGCAAAGGCTCGCCCAATTCTGAAAAATGAGAAACTAGTGGAGCCATTAATTGCTCCCCCAATTCCAAAGGAGTTTTTCTGGCTGAGCAATATTAATTATCTCACATGGAAATCAATGTTCTCTTTCTTATTATTTACAGTAAAAAAATATAAAAAAGATAAAATAAAAAAAATAAAAAGACTGTGATAAAATATGCGTTTATAATCTTATTCCATTTATTCAGATTGCTCGCCCAGTTTAAATTAATGTAACCTTGGGAGAGCGATTTATAGCTCTGGTGTTATTTTCTTATTGATAGGCATGCAATTGCCACATGCAGACTTTGCTTTCTGAATATTTTTCAACAAACATTGCTTTATAACTCAGACAACAATCTGTATAATTTTAAAATATCGCCGTAGAAACAGGACCTCACAAAGCCTGTTATCTTTTTGTGTTTGTGGGGATGTTTAAAGATCGAAGCAACAAAAAAAATGTGAGGGATTTTTTTTATAAAAAAAACTGTAGGTTTACAAAACTATACTTACTGTTTAGAAATAAAATTGTAGCTTTGTGATTTTGTACATTCTTTCTGTTACCCCATCGCACAAATACATTGCCGTCAACGCTAAGTAACTTTTCTTCCCTATTTACAAAATCTTTAGTTTTGACAGAACCAATACATTTATCTTCATCGAAGAAGACGCATGCATATTTGATGTTTTAACTCTTGTTTGACTGAAAAATGATGATGCCATAGTGAACTCAGATAAACGAAGACACTTATAATGAATTCCTAAAGAAGTAAACTCTTTTATAGCTAGTTTTCAGCTTTTTTTGTTTCTTACTCTCATTGTACTCGGGAGTGCAAAAACAAGTCATTATAATAGAAATTTAATTACCTGCTTTGTTTTATACTGTAACTATGCTCGAGAGTACAAAAACAAAGGATATTAAACAGGCCATTTCGTGAGGGGCGTGCGATCGCACGCGCACGCCCCCACACACGCGCATATTTGTTTAGGCGTGCGATTCATCAACTATTTTAGCGAAAGTAGCTAATTTTTTATATAAATCACATAAAAATTTAAACTTCTGTTAAACCACGTAACTTTTTTTGTGATTACAAAATTAGCGCACCACGCATTTTAGTTTTATTGCAACAAATTACCATGAACAAAGAATTAACTTCCAGGGGCCTTACCAATGGTGGTCCTAAGGGATCGCCTCAAAATGTTTGTATGTTTTTTTTGTATAATTATAGGAACGCTAGAAGTAGTTCGTTTCGTGAAATGTAAATGAAGTTTATACGAACTTTTTTAATATACGATACGAACTTAAACAAAGTTTTTATCATACAAAATAAAATGATACGAACTTTGAACAAAGTAAATTGCTATACGATCTTGAAACGAACTTCAAAAGTACCGGCGTAATTGCGCATAATTATTTCAATACGAAACCAGAAACAAAAGAATTAAACGATTTTTTTAAAAAAAAAGATGAAAAGAAATGATACGCACTTTAAACGAAACCAGAAATAAAAAAAGTAAAATATATGAGGTTGACTTCTTTGAAAAGACTAGTATAATTGCATATTCATAGGTTCAATCTACACAATCTACGGCGATCTTTTCGCTTTATACGATCCCGTTTTCATGATTTTAAACGATCTACGGCGATCTTTTCGTTTTCTACGATCCCGTTTTCATGATTTTTAAACGATCTACGACAATCTTTCCGTTTTCTACGATTCTGTTTTCATGATTTTTAAACAATCTACCGCGATCTCTTAGCTTTTACGATGCCGTTTTCATGATTTTTAAACGATCTATGGCGATCCTTTTGTTTTCTACGATCCTGTTTTCATGAATTTTAAACGTTCCACAGCAATCTTTTCGCTTTCTACGTTCCTGTTTTCATGATTTGAAACAATCTACAGCGATCTTTTCGTTTTCTACGATCCCGTTTTCATGATTTTTAAACAATCTACGGCGATCTTTTCGCTTTCTATGATCCTGTTTTCAAGAATTTTAAAAGTTCCACAGCGATCTTTTCGCTTTCTACGTTCCTGTTTTTAAGATTTGAAACGATCTACAGCGATCGTTTCGTTTTCTACGATCCCGTTTTCATGATTTTTAAACGATCTACGGCGATCTTTTCGATTTCTACAATCTTGATTTTATGATTTTTAAACGATCTACGGCGATCTTTTGGTTTTATACGAACCCGTGTTCATGGATTTTAAACGATCTATGGCGATCTTTTTGTTTTCTACGATCCTGTTTTCATGAATTTTAAACGTTCCACAGCAATCTTTTCGTTTTCTACGTTCCTGTTTTCATGATTTGAAACAATCTACAGCGATCTTTTCGTTTTCTACGATCCCGTTTTCATGATTTTTAAACGATCTACGGCGATCTTTTCGCTTTCTATGATCCTGTTTTCAAGAATTTTAAAAGTTCCACAGCGATCTTTTCGCTTTCTACGTT